>NC_136997.1:4867738-5002738 GCF_032717465.1 Coenobita brevimanus
AATCTAACCACGGCCTTAAATATACCACATGCTTGCCTTTCTGAAGACATTAGTGTAAATTGAAATGGTTTATAAGTCTGTTACATACAGTGCTCTCGGAAATAAGCTGTGAAGTTGCTTGGATCACCACTGTATGAGACACAGGTAACTTGGGAATGATAGAAGTCAACGACTGGGCTGTGTGCATGTAGCAGTCACTGAGCTCTATAGTGGTAGCAGTAGTTTGATTGTAAATGGTAGCACCAGTCTCCTAAAAATCTATAAATATAGTATCACACAAAAAAATGATAACAGACATTTAAAAAATTGCAAATGCATTTCGTGAATGTAAAGGTACTAACTAGTTACATGAATATGATATCAGTATAAAAAAAGATACGAAGATATTTGGGAAGAGGAGGGTGGTGCTCCTGCTTCATATTCCAGTATTTTCAACCCCGAGAGACCTCTTCACGCGCCGTACAAGGAACCTCTTCGCTTTAAAACTACGGCTGGCGCGACGAAGAGCTTGCTTGTGCGAAGAGGTAGTTTAATACTACCAGCCTCTCTCTCTCTCTCTCTCTCTCTCTCTCTCTCTCTCTCACGACAACTAAGGTGGCAGGCCGGTCGGGGCGGACGGGGCAGGGGAACCGTTACAGGGAGGGGAGGGAAGTGTCTAAAACTCCACACATAACCCATAAAAAGCCATACATGACATTTTAAAATGGAACAAATATGTTACGAGGGTCACACCTGATTTTTTTTACCAATAGGGATAAACATCCTCTGAGCTCAAACATCCAATGGTGGTTAACATCATCTCTCTACAAACTGAACCTCTGTTTTACCAAGTGGGCAATGCAGTAACATGTTTCAAGCTGTATTTACCAAACATGATGCAACAATACCTTTCAACCTGGATTACCAAATAACTGGGGAAGGAGGGGATACGTTCCGGATGTGGGTACTCTATGACCTTGAAGGTCATGTCAAGGTCATAGGGTATGCAAAGGTCAGTGATCCATACACCCATTCTAACATCCTTCTACCTCAATTTCAAGCTCAGTTACCTCTCTCTATCCTAAAGGTCAATGACCCCCCTGTACCCTATGACCCTCAAGGCCATGCACTAAGCAACGGTCATGTCAAGGTCATTGGGCACGCAAAGGTCAATGACCTCTGAAACACACAAAAGCCCACTTCAAACCTGCAACTGTAGATTCTAACTCAACGACCTCTCTCTAGCCTAAAGATCAATCATCTTCAAGGTCAAGCACGATGCAACGGTCATGTCAAGGTCATTGGGTACGCAAAGGTCAATGACCTCTACGGACCCTACCTCATTAATATGCAGAGCACGTGTGTACCATAAAGGTCAATGACCTCTATGTACCCAAACACCTGCTACGTCATCACGTGCCATGAACCTGTGTATCCATCGTACCCTAAAGGTCAAATGTCAAGGTCATCAGGTTTGAGGTACCTGTGTGCCCAACGTACCCTAAAGGTCAAAGGTCGAGGTCATCAGGTTTGAGGCAATTTTCTCCCTACTGTTGTTACATCGCCAAATACACCTACAAAAATCTCACATCATTGGCTTACTCTGTTGGTCTCATGGGCTGAAACTGGTACCATTTTAACCTCTGAAATCCGATGCTATTTTTTTTTTTTTTTGTAACTTCAGATGATTTTATTCAGAGAGACTTTTCAAACTGTGGAGGTAAATATAGCCTTGACTGATTCCTTCCTTGTTGCATATCATTTCCAAGTTCAGTAAAAAATCGCTAGGAATATTTACAGAATCCAAATTATCTGTTTCGAATTCTAAAATATAGGCTATCTAATGAACCTTTTGTCCTCAGCCTCAGCCAATACTGAGTATATTAACAACAGGTTGTAACACCATCGTATCATAAAGCAGCTTCATCCTTGCAAGTCTCGAACCCACCTCACCACTGCAAATCTAAAAGATGTGTGACCGTCACGTACTTATAACATTTTCCCTGTCAGACCCACACACACCGACACACTGCAGTGTGCGTGGTAGTAAATTTCAGCTTCTCCGGTCACGATGGTTGACAAGATGAATATAATTATAATAACAAATTAAAGAACATCGTAACGTGAAGCACTCTTATCTGTCTTTGTCTTGAGCCCACCTGGCCAGCCGATATTGTCCAGTTATACTCCCTCAGGTTGTTTCATTTTCATTTATTGGTTGCTGCCCTGTTTGTTCTCTTTTCAGCATACCCACCTTCCAGTCCTCTGCTTACCTCATCTGCTGCCTCTATCCCAGGGTTTCTGTTCTGTTATTGTAGGTGCTTCTCTGTTATCTGTTGTACAAAATGCTTTCTATTAGCCCATTCACTCAGTTGTCAGATTCTTCAATTTATTCTTGCTATTTTCAGACGTTTTCATTCAGCACTTTATCTAACTCTAGCACTGAAGCAGTTAATCAGTTAAAAAAATCTCTCTGTAAATCGAGCAAAATCGTTTATCAATACCAAGAATAATGTTGAAAAATATTTATAAGACTGAAGGGGTTAATGTCTGTTTTAACATTTTCACTGTAGTGGTTATTGGCTGTACTTGTTCCCCTAAACAAGAAGGTCACTTGTTATGAATCAATTTGATCGTTGCGTTCATTCGTTTTTAGATATCCTTCACATATAGTGAAGGCCGGGCCATACATTAGCCCGGTTGCCTTTCATTTCGTTTGCAAAGATGCCAACATGCTGGCATGCGGCAGTCTTGGTCGCCTTATGGCGGCTTCTCACCCTGCTCGATTTCTAGCAGCCTCTCTTCACGCTGTACTCAGTTTTATTTAACCTAGTTATTAGTGTAAAACAGAACATTATATTTTCCATGCTTCTCACAACCCTGATACATTTACATACCAAGGCCTCTGTCAAATGATAACAACAGCCAATCCATATAATGCTTTATTCCAAAACAAAAAATATACATAAAACTTTCCCACACTGGTACTTATATGGTTATTCCTCTATAAAGTTCAGTCAAGTAAAGGTTATTGTATTTGATCCTTATTGTTGTTGTTGTTGTTGTTGTTGTTGGTGGTGGTGGTGGTGGTGGTGGTGATGTGAAGGTGGTGTTCATTGTGCAGTGATGGTGTTGGCCGCATGTTGATAAAGTGTGTGCTATGTGGTGGTAGTAGTGGTGATGATGGCTGTTGAGGGATAATGTTTGGAAGCAGTCGTAGTGGTAGTAGTAGTAGTAGTAGTAGCAGCAGCAGAAGTAATAGTAGTAGTAGTAGTAGTAGTAGCTCCAGGATTACTTAAAATTTGAACTAAATTGACTATAGGCAGCAGCTGCCCCTATCCTGCAGCTCACCATCCTCCTTTTGGGCGAGAGAGGGTCCTGAGGGACGTTTGTATATCCAGGCAGCGAAACCACCCTGCCACACTGGTGCCACCACTTGAAGGCGTCTCTCTCCAGCACCTGATGATAAGTATGTAATGCTGGTGGTATTGGCTGGTCGTTTTTGTGATGGCTGGATGGAGGCTTAGTGGTGATGGTGGATTGGATGTTGGTCAGTGTTGTTAACTGGTGGTGATGGGAAAGCTTCGTTGCCTTTTAACAATACTCTCTAGCAGTACGATAAGGGTAGTGAGAACAACACTTAGACCTAGTGCTATGAAGGCGTCCTGTTGTATGTCCCAGGTTGTGTGTTGTTGTGTGGTGATGATATTGCTGTTAATGATGGTGGTGAGCAACTTACTGGCTCCTAACAACTTCAACATCTGAGTAAAGACAGCCTTAACATCACCCAGACACAGTACTGTGAAGACGCCCTGTTAACTGCTTCAGGACGTATGGTGGTGGTGTTGATATTGTTATGTGGTGATGATGGTGCTCTTGGTGGTGAGTGACTATTGACTCTTCACACTGCACTCGAACATCAGGGTAAAAAGGCAGCCGCAACAACACTCAGCCCAGTGCTATGAATACTCCCTGTAGATGCTCCAGTTTGTTACGTTGGTGGTTATGCTGTATTATGGTGGTGGTGGTTTTGACGTTGTTGTCGGTGGAAGGAAGTAATTTACTGTCTGTTCACAATACACTCCAACACCAGGGTAATGGCAGACAGACCAACTCCCAGCCCCAGTGCTATGAAGGCTCCCTGTAGATGCTCCAGGTTCAACACACCCGTCTCATAAACCTATACAGAACAAGTACTGTCAGGATACTCATTTTTGTATTTATCGTCACCTCTTGATAATATAAACTATATTTCTGATGCTTTGTATTAACCTATAGTCGCGGCGCGCGACTCTGAGGTTGTTATTATCGTGCTATGGCAACTACCATTCAAAAGTGCGTCTGATTTCGTGTATAATATGAGACGCTTGTGATTCGTGTATATGTTCGTGTATAATGATATTCGTGTATACTATATTCGTGCATAATAATATGATTCGTATATAATATGAAACGAAATCGGACGCACTTTTGAATGGTAAGTTGCCAGGGTACGATAATTACAACCTCAGACTCGTGCGCCGCGACTATAGTGATATGAAACTGGAAGTAAGTTTCGTCAGCCCTTCGATTTTTTTCTTTGTTATCTTTGTCAGATTATGTTCCGGTCAAGTTATAGTCGATGTTGATGATACTGATTTCAGTTGATTAGTCGACGTAAAGGAAGATGATGCCTCACACTCATACTGATGTACTGCTACGGTGATGATGACAATGTCTTACTTGTGTTGCTGCGGTGGTGAAAATAATAACTGATTTTTGCTGCTAAGGTAATGATAATAATCGCTAATTTGTGCAGATACGGTGATGATAATAATCCCTTATTAGTGATGCTGCTGTGATGATTACAATAGCTGATGTGTACCTCTACAATGATCATGATAACAGTGGCATGATTTATGTCGCTATGGTGTTAATAATGTCTGATTTGTTATGCTACGGTGATGAAAAGTAGTTGTCTAATTTACGCTGCTACGAGGATGATCATAATAACAATGGTCTGAACTATACTATTATTTTAATGGTGAGAGTGTCTGAATTATAGTGCTACGACGATGGTAATAATGGTCTAATCTGCACAGTTGAAGGTGAAAATAGAGCCGTGCATCAAAGCTTACTTGCGTGGTGGGTACGGCGATATTTCTGACGTGCGTCTCATATATTTTTCCCAGGATGCCTGTTTCCACGATGCGCTGAAGGCTATTGGATATGAGAGGAGTGAAGGCTGTGTTGCGGGGTAGAAACCATGTCAGGTAGCCTTTGTATAGCTGCGAAGGTAGATAGTGGTTTGGTGAGAGAGAGAGAGAGAGAGAGAGAGAGAGAGAGAGAGAGAGAGAGAATTTGTTATCCCAGTTTTACACACACACACACACACACACACACACACACGCACGCAGGTGGAATCTAGCAGCTCCACTTACCTAGCTGCTATTTTTGTAAGACTGAAAATTGTTACCCAGTTCTAATATTCCCAGGACTTACAGAAAGGCATAGTGAATTTATTGCAATCGTAATGGAGGCAAATACATCTTTTTCACAACAAAGGAAATGAGAAAACAAATGCTGACTTCATTCGCCTGACTCAATCTCTTTATCAGTTATCGTTTATCAGTGAGCAGTGATACTGTCTACTGAGCAAAAGGTAGAAAGACATGGCACATACAGGTAGAGTTTTATTTATGATCATCTCATGGTTACCGTCTCCTTAATCTCTCTCTCTCTCTCTCTCTCTCTCTCTCTCTCTCTCTCATAATACCATGGATTTTTCCTGTGCTGAATAAATATTGTCAGTTGTTAACAAGAACCTAATGGAAGACGTCATCGTAGTAAATGTGTGTGTGTGTGTGTGTGTGTGTGTGTGTGTGGCAAGGTCAGGGCCGGCCCAAGCAGGTGCGGGGCCCAAGTCAAGGAGTTGGGGCGGGGCCCCTCTGATTCTGAATGTCAAACCCAAAGCCCCCCAAAATAACACAATTTTATAGTTATGCTTAATGCATGGACTCAGATATTAATGCAAATGATTCGTTTTGAATTAGAAATGTAAAACAAAGATTCTTAAACCACCATATCATAGATATATACAATACTTATAAAATACAAGATACAATATAATATACAAAGTACAAGATACAATATAATATACAAAGTACAAGATACAATATAATATGCAAGATAGATACAATAGATATATATAGCAAATACAGTGAACATGTTCTGGATCATATTCATCTTTTTTGCCTTCATCCTTCGGATTAAGAGATTCATTGTGCGGTTTAACATCACTCACTGTTCCAGTCCAGCTTTAACTGTTGTTATGTAACTGAACCCTAGATAATTATTTTGTGGGATTTAATGCCTGCAAAGTCTCTGATTATTTCATTGTAGTCTAGCTGAGATGAGGCTTCATTTTCAATTGAAAGTAAAGCATCATGCGACTTCAACTGCTGGAATCTTTGTTCCATGGATGAAATTGCTCTATCAAGGATGAGATTGAAACATCCAATTCTGAAACTTTCTTGTGGACCTTGAACTGGACTTTGAACTGGCTCATCTTGAGCTTCATATTGAAATGTTCGTTTCTCTCTACGAATTCTGTTCTCTTTAAAGACAGGTTCAATGTCCATATCATAGGCTATCTCCTTTGCATCTGCAAGAGCATTGTCAAATCCATGAGTTCTGTATTTTTGCAGCCATGCAATAATTCTCTCCATGCTTTTCACTGCAACAGAAAGTTCAACTGCCTCACCTTGTTGCTGTTTACTGACCTGATTGAACTGAATGAGGATAGCATAACAAAATACTATGAAAACAATAAACTTGAAATTTTGAAACTCACTGCATAGTGACAAAGTCTCACTGAGAGCTTTGGGGTCATTTATTTCCTTAGCAATATCCACTAAGGCATCGTAAAACTGAACAGTTTGGTACCTCTCAGCTTTGACACTGTCAATACGACATTCCCATCGGGTTTCACTGAGAGGTTTCACAGGCAACATGTGAAAATTGCCCATCTCTGAGTTGAAGGAGAAAACAAGACATACAGCCTTCGAAGGATACCAAAGAAGGTCATTCCCTTTGAACTCGTCTTGGCAATATCCCCCAGTAACAAATTGCAACTGTGACATGCAAAGGGTGAAAAGAAACCTCTTGGGTTCATTTCCAAAAGACGAGCCTGAACACCAGACTTATTGCCTCTCATGTTAGCACCATTATCATAGCCTTGGCCCCTGATATCTTGTAAATTTAAACCCAGTGTCACTAACTTGTCAAGAAGAACGTCTGGGAGACTCCAGTAAATGTTCATATATTTCAAAAGGAACAGTGGAGCCATCAGATACATATCTAATTGTCAGAGACAACTGCTCTTCATGACTAACATCTGGAGTAAATTCAAGTATAACAGCAAAGTATTTTGAGGCCTTTATACGGTCAGTATTGGTCTTCTAGACTACCCATCAGCTGAATCAACTCATTCTGGATACGCTTGCCAAGGTAATGGTCATGGATCTCTTCATCCTTGATTTGTTGCTGGTGTTCTTGGATGACAGGATCAAACTTGGCAATCAGTTGGACTAGGCCAAGAAAATTACTATTTTTAGATTCAAAGAGTTTATCAACAGATCCTCGGAAAGCCATGTTATGTTCTGAGAGAAACTGAACAATAGCAAGGAGGCGCTGAAAAATGTTTTGCCACCGTCGCTTTTCATCAATGATTCGCTGCTGATGAATTTAACCCAAAGAACAACCCTTCTTTAGTCTTTGCTCCGCCTCAAACCATTGAACTTTCGCCTGCAAGTGACCGCTGGACTTTTCATGCTCAACTGTACGCACACTAGCATTGGACCAGTCATGAAACCCATCAGAGGACAGCGCGGCATTAACACTGGGAAAAAGCTAACAACAAAAACAAAATATCTGATTTTTTTCTAACTGAATACACCAGCCATTTTCTTTGCATCACCTCCCCATTTGATAATTTGCGCTGTAGGTAGGAACCTGAAAATTTTCTGACTGCTGCATCTTTGGGGAATTCATGGTTCAAGTCTAACTTATGTGGACCCTTTGTGACCAGAAAATCTCGCTGAGCTGTGGAAAGAATTTTTGGCCAAGAGGCAGGATCTTCACAATTTTCAGTAAAGCTAACATCAAGGCTGTTGTCTTTCCTCTTGAGATCTGATGTACGCTGCTGAGGCAAGCTAGATGATGATGTAGCTTGTTCAGCAGTTTGCACGGAAGGAGCTGCAGGAAGATTGGGCAGGTCTTGGACCTCCATGGAACTGACTGACTCACAATCTGACACTTCGGTCTCAGTGTCATTCTTTTTAATGATAAATTTCTCCATTGCTCCATTGAGACGTTTGACTTCATTTTCTTTTGCTGTCTTTATCTTCCTCTTTTCACTGCCACTCAGGTACTTTCTGCCAATGTCACGCTTTCTTCTCGGCATCTTTTTGCAAGGGGGGAGGGCTAAGGTTCTTTAAACAATATTTAAATTTTTCAAAAAGATTTTCTTGACAAGTGTTAAATTAAGTGCTGTTCAACTCCTACTGTTAGCAGAAGATGAAGGGATTTTCGGCCAGATAATTTCTTAACCAAATCCACTAACATTTGGTGCACTACAGTCAGAGAAAAGAACTGCTAAACATTGCTGTTATCAAAAGGTTCCAGAGACACAGATATCAGCAAAAATACATAAAGGCCTGGGTCCTAAACTCCTAATCTTGGATGTCACAATACCCACAGTCAGCTCATGTAACTGCAAACTGAATACAGGCCTGATGCTTATAATCCCAGAAGAAATTCGTTTAATCTTTTAAGGCAAATATTTCCAATAGAAATTTACAGACTATATTTGACAGAATCTTTTCATAAGCCCGATCAGGATCTCACAAGAAAACTATGAATCCTAGGCCAACAGCCGAAATCACTTGGCTCAAGGATTCAAGCAGTTAGCACTCTTTATTTCAGGAAAATGCATGCAGCACTAAATTCACAGATTAGACCTCTGATAAACAACACTACCAAGACAATCAGTCAAGCCAAGAAAAACCACACACTTCTTAAAAACGTGTTGAAGAGATAAACATTAGTAGGAATGTGATAAATCTACAGGGGTCACACATCTAACCTCGGGCAGAGCGGGGCCCTAAGTGAGCAGTGTCATAGAGAGGTGCGTGGCTGGTGCATGTTACATAATGCTCAATCAGGGGCCCTCTCAGCTGCAGACATGTCAAGTGCGTTGCGCCACATTATGCTCTCTCAGGGGCCCGCTCGTGAGGCGTGGGGCCCCTAAAGGCCTAAAGTTTTTTTGTTTCTTTTTTTTTTTTAGGGGGGGGGGAAGCGCGGGGCCCCTAGAGGCACGGGGCCCAATGCAGTTGCATCGATTGCATCGCCCTAGGGCCGGCCCTGGTCAAGGTCAATAAAACTGTCGTGTTCAAACAAGATTAATATGGAAATGTGAATGATATAAAAGTAATATTTTCCTTACCCAGTCTTCAGGTGGAAGTGAATGGCATCATTTCGTGTTAATTACTTTATTAATAATTTATTGCAGCCAAGAATTCAACTAAAAGTTGCCTAGTGGTCTAGTGGGTTTAGGGGCTTGAACACGATTTTTTCCATAAAGATTCTAGTAGTAGGGTATATTGGAGTTTATGTTTGCTCTC
This sequence comes from Coenobita brevimanus, assembly GCF_032717465.1. Taxonomy (NCBI): domain Eukaryota; kingdom Metazoa; phylum Arthropoda; class Malacostraca; order Decapoda; family Coenobitidae; genus Coenobita; species Coenobita brevimanus. The sequence continues at coordinate 4,877,380 of NC_136997.1, forward strand.
TTAACCCTTTAACCGCGAGTGTCATTCCAGAATGACATTGCAAAAACTGGACCAAACCGCTGGTGTCATTCTCAAATGTTTGTGAATATTTTGAATACCCCGCGTTTTTTCCGTGCGCCAATTGTTTCAAGGGAGAGTAGCTATTAAGTTCTTTCACTCCAGCCGACCCCCACCTCCCTCCTCCCACCCCCCGGGCCCCCACCTCCCACCCCCTGGTCCCCCCACCCTACCGCTGACCAACATGCATCAGTATCTGTCCAGCTGTGTGAGTGACAACACAGCTGATGTGGCAGTGAAGTGCGGGCAATTACAGTGCCTTTTACCTGCCTCAGTGAACACAGAGTGGGTGTTCATCGTATGTGCAGTGTTCATATATGTTTATAGTATTATTATCAGAATGAGATTGGCATTTGGTAATGGTGTGTGAGCGAAAAATAGTGATTACAACACCGCTGATGTGACAGTGAAGTGTGGGCAATTACAGTGCCTTTTACCTGCCTCAGTGAACACAGGGTGGGTGTTTATCGTATGTGCAGTGTTCATACATGTTTATAGTATTATTATCAGAATGAGGTTGGCATTTGGTAATGGTGTGTGAACGAAAAATAGTGATTAAAACACCACTGATGTGGCAGAGAAGTGCAGGCAATTACAGTGCCTTTTACCTGCCTCAGTGAACACAGAGTGGGTGTTTATCGTATGTGCAGTGTTCATATATGTTTATAGTATTATTATCAGAATGGGGTTGGCATTTGGTAATGGTGTGTGAGCGAAGGTAATGGTGTGTGAGCGAAAAATAGTGATTTTAGATCGCTCAATTCTAACGGCACTGCCCATCCAGTGATAGTCAACGAAATCATGAAACCTACATCATTGCAAAGCCGAAGGTTAGTACTTTCTAATGGTACCTTATTTTTTGCTCTAGATTTATTCTGTGCAGAGTTATAAAGGTTTAAAGTTTGTTTACATTTTGGCTGAAACCCCCGCGGGAGAGGCAAGTCGGGGCAAATCAATGGCAGCGGTTAAAGGGTTAATGCCACCCACGAATAAGTAACCGATCCACTGGTTTTAACTGTTTGACCTGAAAAGGAAAAATGAAATTTTATTTATTTATTCGTATAAGTATTTGATGCTGGCTTATATTTTCAGTCAGACTCTTACCTTCTCGTCCATAATATATGTGGTTCGAACAAGGTCCTTTTTCATTTGAAGGAACATCACGAAATCGATATGGTCGATGAAGCCGTGTGTGCCGTTCATAACCAGTGGCAGGAGGAAGAGGTCATAGTCATTTGTCACGGGGGAGGGGTCGAGGTACATCCGACGCCCCAGAGTGAGGTACACAGGCTTGGCTGATTGTAGGAGGGCTTGAGGCACGAATGATCCGTAATCCACCATGCTGGGGCTGGAATAACAACAACAACAACAACAATAATAATAATAATAATAATAATAATAGCCTAAGTGATGGTTTATTATAGGAGGTCTTGACGCACAAACTTTTGGAAATCCATCATTCTTGAGCTAGAATAATAATGATAGTAGTAATAGTTGTAGTAGTAGTAGTAGTACTAGTAGTAGTAATCTATCTATCTATCTATCTATAGCCCGATGCCCTAATCCCGCAAAAGGTGGCTGCCTCCAAGTCGTTCTGTCACCCACCATTTGACTACCCTCCCCCCAACTCACCTCCCCCTCCCTCATATACCTCTCAACTCCATCCCTTCACCTCATACTCGGTCTGCCTCTCCCTCTCCCTCCCTCCACCTCACCTACATACACCCTCTTAGTCAGTCTCTCATTCTCCATTATCTTCACATGTCCAAACCACCTCAGTGTATTTCTCCTAATCTTCTCAACTACATCCACAACGTTCCTTCACTTCTTCATTCGTCAACCTGTCCCTCCACGTCACTCCACATGCTCCTCTCAAGTAATTCATTTCCACTGCTCTCACTCTTGACTTCTTCCCCTCTTGCAAGGTCCACGCCTCGCTTCCATACGTCAGGGTAGGGATCACAGTACTATCATGCAGTGACTTCTTAACTTCCATACTCACCTCCCTATTTCTTATCACTGCTTTCAGCGAACCAACAACCTTCCTTCCCTGCTGTACCCTTTCACGCACTTCATCCCCCAAAGCTCCATCCTTACTGATCACACTACCTAAGTACTTGAATGCACTCACATTCTCCATATCCCCACCATCCAACCTCATGTACATTCTGTGACTTCATTCCTCTCAAATACCATAACTTTACTTTTGTTTACATTAACTTTCAGCTTCCTCATCCTACACACTGTCCCAAATTCATTCACCAAACCTTGCAACTCCCATTCATCTTCACTCAACAATACTGTATCATCAGCAAACAGCAACACCGGAATCTTCCAAATCTCATCCTCATTCATTAGAGCCACCCCCACATCCACTGCCCTACCATGCACCTCCTTTACAACCCCATCCATGTATATATTAAACAGCCATGGGGACATCACACAACCCTGTTTCAGTCCCTTGCAATGAAATTACCATTTTGGGTGATTTTAACATACACAATGTTGAATGGTTATTGCATTCTGCCCGGACTGACGACGCTGGTCTAGAATGCGAACTGTTTGCGGAATCGTTTAATCTCACCCAGTTGGTAAAGCAACCAACCAGAATACCTGATAATCCTGACCATAATGCCCATCTCTTGGACTTATTCTTGACAAATAATCCAGATCAATACAGGATAGAGGTACTGTCACCACTTGGATCCTCTGACCACAATCTCATCAAAGCCTCATTAGTTAACCCTCCTACACCTCCCCATTCCAAACCGGTTAGGGTGACCCGATGGCACTTTGACAGGGCAGACTGGGATGGATTTAGAAATTATCTTGCTGATGTTCCATGGCAGTCTTTCTTCTCTAGTGATCCCAATTCTACCCAGTCCCACATTTGTGACTTAATACTAGCTGGTATGGATTTATTCATACCAAGTCAACAATTCAGTAAATGATCAAACTCTCCAAAATGGTTTGATGACAATTGTGCCAGAGCAACAGCCCAAAAGTCATTAGCATATAACTCTTACTTAAAATCAAAAACACCTGAATCACTCTCCCAATTTAAAATTGCTAGAAATCATGCAAAAGCTGTATTAAATCTATCTAAATCAAACTTTCTTCAAAAGCAAGCATCAAAACTACTTAATAACCCTAATGACAATAGAATATTCTGGTCAACTCTTAATTCTTTCAATAATAACTTTAACAAGTCATCTTCCATTCCCCCACTAAAATCTTCAGATGGCAATATTACAAATGACCCACGTGGGAAAGCAGATATCTTTGCTAGTACCTTTGCAAGAAACTCTACCATAGATGATACCAGCCAGAATGTCTCAGTACTGGAACTTGATTCTCCCGAAATTGCCCCACTTAAAATACAGACAAGATTTGTAAAATCCATCCTAGACAATTTACCTACCAACAAAGCTCCAGGTCCAGATGGAATTCCGCCAATTGTTTTGAAAAACTGTTCCCCTGAACTTGTCTCTGTCCTAGCTAAATTATTCAGATTATGCATACGTGCTTCTTTATTCCCAAATTCATGGAAAGAAGCCAATATCCACCCAGTTCCGAAGAAAGGAAGTTCGTCTGACCCCTCCAATTACAGACCAATAGCTATCACATCTTCTCTTGGTAAGGTATTTGAAACTTTAATTAATAAGCATATTGTTAAACATCTTGAATCCAACAACTTAATTAATGATAGACAATACGGTTTTCGCCACGAAAGATCCACCATTGACATACTCAATCTCTTAACTGATACCATCCATCAATCAATTGATCTTTTTGGAGAAACTCATGCAGTAGCTCTTGATATCTCTAAAGTTTTCGACAGAGTATGGCACCGTTCCCTGCTGTCCAAACTCCCTTCCTATGGACTAACGTCTTTTGTTCCTTTGATTTCTTCTTATCTTAGTGACAGGAAAATAAGAGTAAAAGTAGATGATGTATATTCGAATTTCCACTCAATTAACGCCGGCATGCCGCAGGGATCAGTTCTGGCGCCAACCCTATTTCTGGTTCATATTAATGATCTCTTATCTGTCACTCACAATCCCATTCACTCATATGCAGATGACTCAACACTACATAGTTCATTCACACTCAGACATCCATTTACAAAGTCTAATATCTCTACCTCTCAATTCAATACAGCCATCTCCATAAATCAAGATCTATCTACAATCAGTGAATGGGGACAAAACAACCTTGTCTCTTTTAATGCTAGTAAAACTAAATATATACAGTTTACTAATAGACAGATATTGCCAGATTCGTACATTACATTCAGTGCTACTAGTATTCCCATCTCCAAAAGTATTGAAATTCTTGGTGTCTCACTTAACAGTGCCCTCAGCTGGACCTCTCATGTCAGATCACTAGCTAAAACCGCCTCAAAGAAACTTGGATTATTGTACAGAGTCCGTAACTTCTTCGCCGATGAGCAGTTAGCTATAATTTATAAGAGTCATGTGCGCTCTCAGCTTGAATATTGCTCACCCTTGTGGAATGGTTGTGGAGAGATTGCATTGAGACAACTAGACAAAATTCAGAATAAAGCTGTTAGAATCATTAACAACCCTGCCATTACATATAAACTACCTCCCCTGCAAGTAAGAAGGAACGTTGCCTCCCTTGCATTATTTTACAGATATTTTTTTGGCAAATGCTCAGACGAAGTTGCGTCCATGGTGCCACCTCTCCATGCCTTCCCTCGTTCTACACGGGCATCTGGTAGCTCTCATGACTGGAATGTCACTCAACCATATTGCAGAACTTCTGCCTATCAGAATTCTTTCATGCCCCGAACTGCATCTCTCTGGAACTCGCTTCCCCAGAGTTGTTTTCCTCCAAATTTCAACCTATAACTGTTCAAGTCTAACTGTTACAGATATTTTATGAACAGAGGACACCAGTAATCTGGTGTATGGATTATTTTTTTTCTCCATTTGTTTTTCCTTCCTCCGTTCTGTTATTAAAAAAAAAAAAAAAAACTCAGCTCACCATCCACTCGCACCGTAGCCCTAGCTCCCTCGTACATACTCTTCACAGCACTCAACAATTTCCCCTCCACTCCATATATTCTTAATACCTTCCACATACCTTGCCTATCTATTCTGTCATAAGCTTTCTCAAAGTCTGTGAAGGCAGCATACACTTTATTCCCCTTCTCTAGATACTTCTCCACTAAACATCTTAGAACAAATATCTGATCTACACACCCTTTTCCCTTCCTAAATCCCCCTTGTTCTTCTCCAACTACCTCCTCTGTCATATGCCTAACCCTATCAATGAGTATTCTACCATATATTTACCAGTCACACTGAGAAGGCAAATACCCTTATGGTTACCACATACTTCTCTCTCCCCTTTTCCTTTGTATACAGGACAATTATACCTGATATCCAGTCCTCTGGAACCCTTCCCTCTTCCCAGGCCAATCTACACAACTTCCTTATCCACTCCACAACAATCTCACCCCGATACCTCAGCATTTCACCACACACTCCATCAATTCCTTAGGCCTTTCCCAACTTGATCTTCTTCATTGTTTCCACTACTTCCTCCCTACTGATCTCGTCCTCCCTCCTCTCATCTCTTCTTCTCCCAGCAATTCCCCAACCACATATACTTGTACTGCTTTCACTCTCTACTTTCAACAAATCCTCAAAGTGCTCCTTCCATCTCCTCAATTTCTCTCTCTTCTCTGCCAACAATCTATTATTCGTATCTTTCACTCCCCTACTATTTCCCCTTTCACACTGCCTTACTTTCTTTACCTCCTTCCAAAACAATTTCTTATTCTCCCTCCATTTCACACTCAGATTCCTCCCAAACTCTTTATCCACTTTCTTCTTACTCTCCTTCACCAGTCTCTTCACCTCCCTTCTTCCGCTCACATATACCTCTCTCTTCTCTCTCGCATCTTCTCCCCTACCTCTACTAACTAACCATTCACTATATGCCTTCTTCTTTTGTTCCACAGCTAGTTTCACCTCATCATTCCACCATGCTGTCCCTTGCACACCCTTGTATCTCATCCTCACTCCACAAACTGCCTCACACGCTGCGCCTATCTCTTCCGTGAATATCTTACATACGTCTTCCACCCCTTCCATCTGCTCTAGTTCATACCTTCCCAATCTTTCTTCCACTATGCTCTTATGCTCTGCCATTTTCTCACTCTCTTGCAATCTCTCTCTCTTTTACTTCATCATTCACTCCTCTCACATTCCATGTTCCCACCCTCAGAATGTCCTTTGTCCGTTCCTTAGTCATCAACGTATGGTCCGTCCTGGTCCGAGGCGCTTTATTCGCTTGTTTAGTTAGTTCTTTTTACGGGGTTGGGCACTAACCCACCACCAACCCTTTTAGTCGCCTCGTACAACAAGCAGGGATACTGGGAAATATTCTTGAAACCCCACTTCCCCCATGGGGGGAAACGAACCATCCTTAGTCTACGATGCTGAGGTTGAAAGAAGAATAAAGAGGAGGAGGAGGAGGAGGAGGAGGAGACGAAAAAGAAAAAAGAAGAAAGATTAATGCCTTTTGACTTCTGATTACTGTTCCGATTAGTAGTAATTTTCCATCACTTTCATGAAACTCTGTCGACTGACTTTTGAAATCCAGTGATGTTCAATTAGGAGCCTAACGGTTTTTTCGGATTATAAGAGATTTCTAATTCGTCAGGTACAAATTGAGGAAAAGTTGGATGACACTAATCTCTTCGGCTGTGATATAAAGCAAACATCAGAAAAGTGTAAGAAGGTAGAATACTCTGTCATCTGAAGCAATGAAAATTGTGAAAGGCAGGACACAGTGCTGATCTCAGGACACTAAAATATCATAACACACTATATAACAGCTAGTGGCATATATACTGTCAATATGTAATATAGAGGTTTGAAGAAAGTCGTGCCCAAGCTCAAGATATCTGGAGCAAACAGCAATGCACATTCTAGCTAGGGAATTTCGCACACAGCACAGTATGACACGAGGGGAAACTCCACAGTCGTGGAATGTTTCTTCACACGTGCCCTCATGCATGACCCAACCAGTCGTATACACGGGAAATTGAAGAGACAGGGTAGAAGGGGTTAGAAGAGAGAAGAGGCACGGTGGGAGAGGCAGGAACAGAGGGCACTGAGTTAGTGAGCATAAACCGCTTTCGTTTCAGTACTGGTCTTGTGAAGATAACTTCCTCTGGAGACTAAAGCTGCAGTCAAACCCCAAACTCATCTTTATGTTTCTCCTGCCATCCATGACAAGACCAACTTGAACATTCTCTCCTCTTAAAATCCCTCCAGTCTGACTCATTTTTGGAAACAGCCATTGCTATGACATTGTTTGGTAGCAACAATCGTACGAACCACGTCTACAGTTCTACAGTTGAGTCTTCATTAACAAGACAGAAAACAAGAACTACAGCAAGTTCAGGCAATACGACGCCTAAGATTTTTGATATACCAGCCAACAACCCTGATCCCCCACAACGATAAAGGACAGCGATAAATGAAACCCAGTTAACATCTCTATTTACAATTAACAAACAATTTAAAATCAACTCTACAGTCAAAACCAGATACTACGATCAGACAAGTGAACTACAAGCCAGCGAGATGGTAACCAAAATCAGCTAAAGTTAGCACCATCCAGCAAGCAATTACAGTTAAACACTAGACAAGTATTCACAAGCCTACAATAGAGGACAGGAAGTAAGTACAAACAAGCAACGCGGCAGAGTGAGGAGGGGCTGATTTAGTGGTAACGGAAGAGACAACCCAGCAACAACCAGAAGCTGCACTCACCAGCCCTGACTCACCATTCACCTCACTCACCACACTCACCATTACTCACCACGGCGCTAAGTCTTCGAGAGTGACGGGGAGTGGTGAGGCCAACATAACAACTATCACATCATCCTGCACCAACTAATGGATGAATATAATTTTACTCTATTTCAACAAGAGAGCATAAACATACAACCCCTTTTTTGCTTAGAACGTCACAAATTAATTATCACCACTATCATATAGTGGTCTATTGCTAATACAAATGTGATAAACAAACATGTTGTTATATAAAACGTGCTTTATAATTACAACTACAATTATAATATTTACAACAATCAAAGTAACAATGAAAATATATAGTTATGAAGGGGATTTGCCAGTTTGGTAGTCTCGTATCTTCGAGATGTTTCTCGTACCGTAAGGTCCAGCATCGGTACGTATCAGAGTTGCCAGTTTGCCTGCTGTTTGTGAGCACAGTTATTTCATAAGTTATGCATTAATTTTTGTGCTCTTTTTCTTTATAATGTATTATTTAAGTGATTGCTTGTTAAATTAAGTAATTTAAGTTCGTATGGTAAATGATTTAGAGTGTTATGTAATGTAAGACAACACTGCATGCTTTGGGCTGTTTCCGAGTTGGCAACTGTTGCCCGTTGAGAGTAAACACGAAGTTTCGAGAGTAATGCAAGCTTATATAAGATGGTGTAGATATTATTATGAGTTTAGTCGGGTTTCAGTTCAGTGTGTAAAGTGCAGTCGGTTTTGGTGTAGTGCAGTGTCAGTGTCAGTGAAGATTGTATACTGTATTTTGGTACTTGTGAAAACAGTAGCAAACAGTGAGGGATTGCTGAAGTTTGTATGTCATTGGAACTTGAGAAAACAGTGAAGTGGCAAGCATTAAGTGTAATAACTGTGACATGTTGTTAAGCATTAATTGTAATAGCAGTTAGTAAAATGTGTATAGCTCCAGTGCTTGTGAGAACAGTGAAGTTGGAAAGCATTAACCCGCCCCGTCCCATCGACGTATGGGTACGTTGCAACATTTTGCATTTGCCAGTCCCAGCGACATACTGGTATGTTGTGCAATTGCAAGGTCCCTAATTTGCACAATTTTCAACTTTCGCGCGTGATTTTTTGTACGTATACACGGATACCTTCCTCTATTCCTCTACAATATACCAAGCAGGGACAGTGCCTTACACCGCATAACCTTCCCCTCCCCCCCTCACGTCATTGTCTCAGCAATTCACCTGTTACCAGTGACCTGGCCAATAAAGATATTCAGGGCCAGAGTGATTCCCCAATCGATGACAATGTGAAGGACAAAGTTTACATAGCATTAGAAGAAGAAACAGTCAGAAATAATGATCAGGTAATGTGGCAAAAGAAGGTCAAGTATGGTGATGAGTTAGTGAGTGAAACAATGCGTATAATGCCTATATTACTGCTTGAAAACCAATATACTCTCATATTACATATAAATTCATACCAAGTAAGTAAATAAATACCGTTTATGAGTTGTGTGAAATAGTTACCCTCCCATAGAACTCGTTTTCTTTGGTGCCAGCCTGTTAGAAAACCCAGTCAGGTAAGGAGGTACTCCTACCTGGATCGAGTATTTTAAACCTCAGGTGAGCGATTTCTCTATAAATTTTCGATGTTTCTCACCAAAAGCGGAGGTTTTAGCAATTTTTTTTTTTTTTTCGAAAACACCTCTGGATTGGGGGACGTCGGAGGTGCGGAAAACCTCGGGACGTGACGGGTAAAGAGTAATTATTTGGAAAATAAAGACACTGAACTCCTAGAAGCCAGAGTTTATTTTCACCTCAGCTGATCTTGTGTGCTGTACACCTTAAGGCTGACCATAGGAAGAACAACTCACCGGGCAACGTCCTTCGTATACTGTACTACTGCTGTTGGAGCCTGTGGCAGTGTGGGGACTGGGACGTAACTCTCTCTCTCTCTCTTTCTCTCTCTCTCTCTCTCTCTCTCTCTCTCTCTCTCTCTATATATATATATATATATATATATATATATATATATATATCAATCAATCAATCATTTCCTGTGGCACCCTCGGGGATGCATAGGGCCTCGATGAACTCACACCACCACATCCTATCTTGTGCTAACTCCTCAAGATCTCCCCAACACTCATCTCCAGCTTCCCGTCTCATTGTCCTCACCCACGTCTCTTTTGGCCTTCCTCTACCTCTCCTACCAAGTGCCACCCACCCTGGTGTACCTCGTACTATTCCCTGTCTCCTATACACATGTCCTAGCCACTTCCATCGTGAGAATCTAACATATTCATCGATCGGCTGCACTCCCGTTATTTCTCTAATTCTACTATTTGGTATCCTTTCCCACCACTTAACTCCTAATATTCTTCTAAGTGCTTTATTTTCAAACACCAAGAATTTATTTTCCATAGTCACTGTGCTGTACCAAGACTCGTGTCCATAAATTAAGATACTCCTAACGATTACCTTATAAAGTTTGATTTTTGTATGCACAGAGAAATTTTTATTATTCCAAATATTTTTAAGCATTCCCATTGCCTGATTAGCCTTCTTTAACCTTTCCTCGAATTCAAAGTTCAAAGAACCATCCTTGGCTAAATAAGTACCTAAATATTTAAACCTATCAACTTGCTTTACAACCATACCTCCAATTACACATTCCTGCGCATTTTCCATATTCATATTGATTATTTCAGTTTTTCCACAATTAATAACCAAACCCACCTTGCGACCTTCACTCACCAAACAGTCCAACACTCTCTGCATCTCTTCTGGCCCATCACAAATCAAAACTATATCATCTGCATGATCTAAATCCAAAAGTTTCCTGTTCTCTCCCCAAAGTATACCTGCACCGGTTTCTGTTCCAACGCGTTTCATAATGTAATCAATGACCAATATAAATAGTAAAGGCGATAGAACACCACCTTGAATTACTCCGGACTTGACTTCAAACGAATCACTCAGACAACCATCAACCATCACTTTACAAAATGTGTCCTCATGCATGTTCATAATGACCCTCACAAACTCCTCTGGTATTCCATAATGTCTCATGATCTCCCCATAGTCTCTCTCGAAACACTATCAAAAGCCTTTTCAAAATCAACAAAACAAAGACTTAACGGTACTCTCATTTCATTAACTTGCTGCATCAAATGCCTAACTATAAAGATCTGATCATTGCAACCACGTCCCTTTCTAAAACCAGCCTGTTCATCCCTCAGAATACCCTCAACCACTGGCTCCAACCTATTTAACAACACTCTACTGAAAACTTTCAAAGCTATCGGTGACAAAGAGATTCCCCTCCAATTACCACATTCACTCAGGTCTCCCTTCTTCGGAACTTTAACAAATACACCATTCTTCCAAACTGATGGTAGTAACCCCGTCACCCATATCTTGTTGAATAGCTTGGTCAAGATCATTATTAATCTATCCCCCTCCACTTTAAACATTTCAGGAAATAAACCATCCTCCCCTGGTGCCTTATTATTCTTTAACTGTTTTACTGCTTTCTCCACTTCTGCAAGCCTCAACTCTCCTGTTTCTATATTTAAATCTTCCTGAGCAGACGGTATATCCTCTTCTGGTGGTATTGGTCTATTAAGAACTGTCTCAAAATGCTCTTTCCATCTATTTTTAATATCTCCATCTTTGGTCAATAAATTTCCTTCCCTGTCTCTAACTGGTATTTCCTTGCATTTACCTGCATTACCACTCAGTTCTCTAATCGATTCATATGCTATTCTTTGACTCTGTCCATCATTTTTCTTTATTAAGATTTCAGTCTCTGCAACCTTTTCATCCACACATCTTCTTTTATCTCTCCTAGCTAACCTTCTTACTTCTGAATTCAAACTCCAGTATGCAGCTCTTGCTAATTCAATCTCTTGTTCATCAACGCATTGCATCTCACTCCTCAATTTAGCTTCACCTCTCCTTTTTATCATATCCCACGTTTCCTCTGATATCCATTTCTTTCTCCTGAAGCTATGTCTCCTTCCAATCGTACATTCAGCAGTCTCATGCAAAACTTTGTTCACATCCTCCCACATCTCATCTACACTTCTCTCCCCCTCTTCCAACGCTTCCAACACCAAAAACCTATTTCTGCATTCTAATCTGAATTCCTCCTTTTCTTCTCCTTCCCTTCTAAGCTTAACAATATCGTATCTACCAACACCAGATTTTTCCTTCTTCTGATTTTTAAGTTTAAACCTTATTTTTGCAATGCTGAGTTGATGGTCACTACCAATATCCGCTCCCCGTTTAACATGAACATCTAGCAGAGAACTTCTATACCTCCTACTGATAGCGATGTGATCAATCTGATTTTTATATTTTCCACACGGCGACACCCAAGATGTCTTGTGTATATTGCAATGCTGAAAGAGTGTGCCCCCGATGACTAAGTCATTTGCTAGACAGAAGCTTCCAAACCTCACTCCGTTTTCACTCATCCTACTACCAACTCCCATCTTACCCATACATGCCTCAAATCCCTCATTTGAACAGCCCATTACTGCATTAAAGTCTCCAACGCAGATCAAAACATCATGTCTAGGTACCCTTCCTACTCCTTGCAACTTTTCATAAAATGTGTCTTTCCTTTCATCGAATGCATCATTAGTAGGTGCATAACACACAAACAGACTGATGTTGCCATGATTTGATTTAAACCGTGTGTATAACAATCGCTCATCTATAGGATCCCACTCACATAAAGCCTTATTTGCCTTACAACCCAGCAACAATCCTACTCCCTGATAATGCATTCCGTCCTGTCGACCAGATATCAATAAACGTATACCATCCTCCAAATCCAACTTATCGACTCCAGTTAATCTAGTTTCTGTCAGAGCACAAATATCAAGTCCGTAATTTTGAAAAACCTTCACTAACTCATCGATTTTACCGTCATGATTTAGCGTTCTCACATTCCAGTTACCAATTTTAATCGTATTTTTTGCATTGACAAAGGAATTAGATTTAATTGAGGCAACCGTGAGATTCTTAGCACCCCCTGCCCATTTAAGGGCTGCACGGGACTGGGGGCCATTATTGTTCTTTCAGAGTCCATCAAGGTTTCTTTGGCTAACTTCCTGAACACCTCGCCATTGTGTTGCAGTCGCAGTAGGCAGCTAACTTGCCTGATTGCCCACACCCGAAAGACCCAGCTATGCTGTAGCCAGTCACGTGCCGGCATGCTTCCCAGCCATTTCACACTCAAGGAGTTCCTCTGCCTGAGAAAGCAACCACCCCCCTGCTCCCAAGGGCTTTTGATCTGTGTAGGTAGAGGGCGATCACTCCCTCACTAGCCATATACAGTGTATATACAGTGTATAGGCTACACTCACCATATATATATATATATATATATATATATATATATATATATATATATATATATATATATATACTGGTAGCACATACATAAAATAAGTATTTTATGAGTACAACTAGACAGCATTCCTAAGCAAAATGTACCTCTTAATTAGTGACTAGTGTTAATATGGGATGTTTAAAGCGACACCAACTTCATTGCCAGAGGAGACAGCATTTGAATTACCCAATGACGATTCAATGTCAATAGAACGACAGGAAAACGTAACTAACACACATAGTTCTCCATGAATAAAAGATCAAGAAACAAACACTACTATGAAATCAACTGAGAATAATGACGCTTCGTGGACAGTTTTCTTTGCCGTAGAGAGCAAAGATTATATATCTGTCATACATACTTATGAAAACTTAACCAACAGGATACATAGGTCCGGAAAAACATACGCATCAAATTCCTTCTTATGACAACAAGGGACTTCAAGTGAATCTGACCAAACAAACACTGTGGCGAGCAGAACTAACACCAAAGTTTCAACTTCTCCACATCAAGTATTTGTATACCTTGAAGATAAAAACCTCACAAAATTCTCAGGCACAGACAAGGACCGCATTGATATAATGACACTTCTAAATGAGTGCGAGCAAATTTTCGTTAAAAGGCATATTACAGATGTGAATGAAAAGATAGCTGTTTTTTCATCAAGGATTAACCAAGAAAGGTGCCCAGCTGGTGATCTGCTTAGAGCTGATAGGCTTTAACGAGCTCAGACATATGAGGAGTTTAAAGCAGAATTCCTGAAGAAATTATAAGGTGGTATAAATTTTTTGCGAAGTATAACTCCAGAATTACATAACATCGTGGACCTTATGAGACAATATACCACAAATCCTGTCTTAGGTGAAATAACAGCAGATGTGTCCACAATCAAGAGAACTGAGAACTCAAACTGAGTAACAGCTGAAGGGAAGATGTCACCAATGCATATAGTAGACATCCTGGGTTATGTAGCTGTATTGTGTAAATTACCTGATAGAGTCATAAAGATGTCAAAAAAAGTTCCTTATACCTCAGGAATATGCTTATTAGATTTTATGAACGAAGTAGACATGAACTGCAGCAAAGCAGGGGTGAGTGAAGTATCACAATCCAGTACAATCAAGATGAGAATTACTGAGTAGCAGCCATGAATACATCTAGCACAAGTACAGAACAAAAACGATCGTGACCTGAGAACAGACAAACAAAACAATATCTGACATCAAGGCAGCAGTCGCAAACACCAGGCCAAAGTCAGCCTAAAATATGTGCACGTAGTCTAAGCAGAAACTGTGCTACAGAAAAACAAAAGTATGGAAAGTCATCTCGTGGGTCACATTCGGGAGATAGGTCTACTCTATGTTATTACTGTGCGAATCCTGGTCACTTGAAATCTGAATGTTATATTAAATACAAGGAGGATAGAGATAAAGAGAAATGGATGCAGCCATATTGCAGAAAGCATAAAAACACAGGACACTGGACATCACATTGCAAAACAGTTGAAAGGTTAGTGTCTGTTTTGAAGCTGGGGGAAGGGCATGCCATTACAAAAAACGACCATACATAAAGTAAACCAATCCTCGAGTGCATAAGAAGTATACGTGAAAATGAGTGTATCTTGGTGTTCGCTTCCTGTGAAGATCAAAAGATTTCATTTTTCTTTGATTCAGGATCACAATTGAATTTAATAACACAAGAGGAATTAGAGAGGATATTTAGAAATAATAAGAAAGTTTGCTTCTTGAAGGAATTTAATTTGCTACAGATGGCAACCAAATAACTGTGAAGAGTCTGATACAGTTAGACATCAATGTTACAGAGACTGCGAGAACAATCACCATTAATTACTATATAGTAGAAAGCTTAGAAATAAGAGCTAACATGTTATTGGATTTGAGAACCATGAGGAAAAAGACTATCGTATTACTCCCACTCATGGACGGGAACAAAAATGACAACGAATTCATAACAGATATTTCACCAGAAACTTCACCCGACAATTGCAGAATATCGAAAGGAGTTGGAATGATCAAACACCTTAGCAGAACGATTCAGCCTGACGAAAGTACACATGTACTCATACATACCCCCCCCCAGACCTACCATCCTCTTTACACAGGGACCGAGGTGACAGTAAACTTCCAGCATTAATTCCTGCACAGCTCACCAATGATGTCCTTGCTGCGGGAGGTCACCTTGACGTGGTGGTGGGGCATGAAGCATGGTTGCTGGTGCTACCTACTTTGGAGGCGTGCCTACCTTTGTAGGGTTTGGCATTTGTCGGCCTTGTGGACCAAGCACCCCCTACATTAGAGATGTGCCGATTCCAAGATGTTGGTCGATACTGATACCAATACTGATACCCACTTTTCAGCCAATACCGATACCGATACTCTGATACTAACAAATAGCTGATACTTTGCCAATACCAATACCAGTACTGATGCGTTTTTATTTTGATTACCCTGCGTTTAATCTGTAACTTCTGTAAGTTTATATTATAAAAGTATAGAATTCCTTGTATTTTAATATTGTTAATGCAGGAGCAATATAGTAATCGATATATGGTATTAATATATGATAATGTTACATCATACATGTAATTGTAATATAATACAATATCATAACTATCTGTTTATCAATGTCATGAAACATGAGTGTCTTGAATCACATAATAAACCAGAGAAGTTTCGGAGTATTGTCCATATTTTTACCTTGCCGATACTGATACAACAAAAAAAGGTTGATACTGCCGATATCGATACCGATACTATCAGCACATCCCTACCCTACATCACTGGTAGAGGAGGCCTGCTGGTGATGTTAGTCCCTGCCCATTTGCCATCTAGGGCACGACTGTTGCCTCCCCACGTGTTTGCCGTGCGTGGTTTCCCATAATGCTAGGAGACGGGAGTCCTGGGGGTTGAGTGATGCTGAATGATGTGCCCTGCAGCTAGCAATACACCTCTTTGGTCACTTATTCTGGTTCGACGGGCGGCCTTATTGGGCCCGACCTTGTCAATCGACTGGTCATGTGTAGGCTAGGGTCAAGTGGGCACTGGGGGGCCTGGTGGCTCCTATCGTCCTGGAGTCACCCTCGCCCAGGTCCCCCAGTGGTTACCCGCGTATATTCTCCAGCTACCTCTGGGGTCACCAGTGGTGTTGTCCCTGGCATAAGACCTCCCCTTGTTGGGCTCCATGGTGGGTGGAGGGGTGGGGGAATGAAGTTTTTGAAGATGCATATGGCTGACAATAAACAAACTTTCACTGACGACTCTAGCTCTGTCCATGGAGGCTCTCTTATTGTCACCTTAACCCCTTAAGTCCTAATCGCATCAGTTGATGCGATTTGAGTTTTATGCCAAAATGCCTAATCACATCAATTGAACGTAGGCTGTAAAAATCTGCGGAGCCCTTGCTCCACCCCGATTATGATGTACATGGCTTCAGGCCAATGAGAACTCGCCCCTGATGTGGTCATAAGGGGTGATCGGACCAACCTGGGTGGTGGGGGTGCACCCCCCTCTCGTCTGCCTCCATACCACCCTCTACTCCTCTCCCTCACGCCCTCCTTGCCCCCCATCACTCTCCCACCCCTCCAGACAACTGCATCTCTCCTCCCTCAACAACCTGCATCCCTTCCCACCCTCTCTTGCCCCTCCTCCCTCCCTGCTAGCCTCATCCCCCCCTCCAATGCCACCCCATCTCACCGTCCTTGTCCCTCACTATTCTTCCAACCCCCAACAGGCCCCCGAGTGTCAGGCCTGATGTCCGTACCTGTTTCATATTATTTCTACTACTTCCTAAATTTTTGCACCTCACTCTGTTCATTTCTCACTTCGTACCTACCAGTTTATGCACGTATGTAGTTGGAGAATGCTGTATGTTTTACTACATACGATGCATCCTTTTTTTTTTTTCATTCTCCCTACCTGCCCAGATTAGCATCCCTGAGTAGTGTTCGTCTGTTAGTACTGGAAAAACTATGAGGCCTTGTAGTGCTACTCCCCCCACCTATTTCATCTCCCCACACATACAAACACACCTGTTTTCATAGCTGGTGTGATAAATTCCAATGAAATGGAGAGTTTCCACAAGAGAATATGGTTGTTGCCAAAACTGTAATGATACGTGTGATGAAGTGTAATGATAATGTGATAATTGTAATGCTGTGATAAATGTGTATCGAGAAGTTGAAACAGTAAAAAGAGAAATCGGAAACAAATTATTGCTTTTTTTTTCCTTTCTTATGCCTGTGTTTATAGCATTATTCAACTTTATTTTGATGTCCTTGATGGTTATAAACATTTATAGGCGTTTGTGTTAGTTTTGGAATGACAATGAGGCCTTGTAGGGCTACTCCCCACACCTACATACACACCTGTTTTTATGGCTGGTATGACAAATCCCATTGAAGTGGAGGGTTTCCACAAGAGAATTTGGTTGTTGACAAAATTTTTCTCCCCAAGTACCACCAAGGCCTTGTAGGCCTACTCCCCACACTAGTTATCTCCCAACACCTACATACACACCAGTTTTAATGGAAGATGTTACAGAACGCAATGAAGTGCTTTCTTTTCATGGTTATTTCCAACCCCAGTACCTATAGGACTACTCTCCACAGCCTACAAAATCTCCCCACAGCCTAGTAATCTCCCCACACCTACATACACCTGTTTTCAGGGTTGGTGTGACAAAACACTTTGAAATGACCTGTTTCAATAAGAAAAATAGGTAGTTATCAAAATTTTCATGTTTTCGATCGTTTTCGAGGGGTAACTATCACAAACTTTTTTTAACTTTGACGCGCGATTGCGCGGTAACCATTAGGCCTACGGGGGTACGGGTTGCCTTGTGAGGTGTATAAATTCTTCCTCTTTAGCCAGAACACAGTCAAGTTGCCCTTGGTGAAAGTCGCCAAAACACTCCCAAATTGAAACAATTGCGGTCTTAAGGGGTTAAAGCCTTACCAGGCCCCTGGTGAATGTCCTTCTTTGCCACCAGTGTTCGGCTGGGGCTGGGAGGCGGTCACGTCGGTTAGGTACAGCTCTGTGGCTGAGTACAGAAGAGCCGGTGCCCTCATCATATCCAAAATATATGGTGCTGAAATCCACCATAGGTGGGTCAGTCCTAGATATTGATATCTTCATATTACACCGTGCCATTGTGTCATCCCTTGGAAGAAAGCCCAAGATCTCATCCCAGGAAGATGGAAGTATTCTAACTGAGGTGTCTTCCCCAGAAGAGATCTCCCACCTAAAGACACTGACCTCTGTTGCTGGCTCTGCTGTTACCTGTGTTCCTCATGGAACCTTTGCCCAAAGTAAGGGAGTCATTTGTTCTCGTGACATCCTCTGCTACTCAGAGGAGCAACTGTTTGAGAAGCTGCAGTCCTTTGGTGTGGTGAAGGTTGAGCACCTTCAGAAAAAGATAGATGGGATTCTGAGCCCTACTCCAACATTGTTCTTAACTTTTGACAAATTGGCATTGCCTAGATCTGTGAAATTAGCATGGTTTTTTATTCCTGTGAAGCCGTATGTGCCAACCCCAAAGCGCTGCTTCATTGGGCAGGGGTATGGACATGTTAGCTGTTTTTACTGCCGTGCACGGGCTGCCCTCCCTGGTGTCTGTATCTCAGTGGTCGACCAAGTCATACCAGTGACTGTCCAGAACCCCTTTAATGCTATCATTGTGGGGGCCGTCATGCTGTATCTTCTAAAAGTTATCCTTGCTATTGTTAGAAAAGGAGATTTTGTCAGTTCGAACACTTGAGAAGGTTTTGTTTCCCGAGGCTAAGAAGAGAGCCCAAACTCGCGTCTTCCAGCCCTGTGTTACTTATGCTCCTGTCCTTTCTGGAATGCCAGTGCACCGCCCTTTATCTCTGAGATGGCCTCGACCCAATCCAGTGCCCACTTCATTATCTAGTGCTTTGCAGGATGCTGTCCCTGCCATTCATACTTTTTGTGAAAATGAACCTTGCCCACTCCCTACTCAGAATGTTTTCACCCCGATTCCGGTGGCTGATGGCCTGCACACTTCTGTGGTGGTGGTAGATGTCCAAGTTGACCAGACTTCTGTCCTACCCAGTATGCCCAAGGCTCTACCTGTACCGGGCAAATCTCATTGTTGTTCATCAGTCCTCTGAGCATGAAGATCAGCCACCTAAGTTCTCTGTTGTTGACCCTTCTGTCGACACCTCTCCTATTCCCTCTGCCCAGCAGGCTGAGGGATCTAGCCAGGCGATCTGAAACTGAAGGTTCACCTCCGATCCCATCCCCACCTGGAGATATTGTTGGACAGCTCGTTGGTGATTCAGATATGAAGCACCAACGAGGATGGAGGATGGCCTCCTCAAAAGATTTGAGTCTTGTGGACTCTACTTCCACTTCTGAGGCTTCTGATGGGAGCACTGGCAGTCCTACATCTCCAAAGGGAGCCCCCAAGCCGCCTTCCAAACAAACTGGTATGCCCCCTCCAAGAAAGAATGTTGTAAAACTTACTCCCTCATCCTCATGTTTGCCTTCGAATGTTAGACGGAGGGTGCAGGTTTCTGGTGCTGGGCAGGCTCCTCCAAAGGGCTCTCATTAGCATCAATCCAAACTCGCTGGGGAGGCATGGTTGTCTCGCCCCTCATCCTGATTCTTCCTTCACAATGAGTACTATGGCATTCTCAGCCAGTATACTATGTACAATGGAACTGTCGAGGGTGTGGTAACTGGGAGGAGCTGCGGATCCTCCTGACTTGTTCCCCTATGAGTGTGTGTGTCTCCAGGAAACTTGTGTAGGGTTTCCACTCCCCATGCACCACCTGAGTACAATGCTTTTTACTTAGTGCCAACCCAAGGTCCTGTTGGAGGTGGTGCTGCTTTGGTGAGAACTGACATCCCTCATCAGCCAGTCCACCTCCAGTCTGACCTCCAGTATGTTCCTGTGCGGTTGTATGCCCACAGCTGGTATACAGTTTGTTCCATTTATTTACTGCCCAACACAGCAATCAGTAGGGTGGAACTTGAGAACCTTCTTGGCCAGTTACCTATGCCCTTTCTTCTCCTGGGGGACTTTAATGGTCATCACCCATCTTGTTAACCAACATGGGAGTTTGTTGGTGTCCTTATTGGAGGACGAGGATCTTGACCTGTTCAATACTGGGGCATTTACATATATTCGCCCCCAAATGGGTTCATTTACTGCAACTGACCTCTCTATCTGCTCTCCTGACTGTCTCCTGGACTTTACTTGGGAGGTTATGGAGGATCTCGATAGAAGTGATCACTTTCCCATCCTCCATACTGCAGCAGTATCTAGTCCCTGCTCTTGTCTACCAAAGTGGTGAGTGGATAAGGCAGACTGGTCCCTTTTCTCTTCTCTGATTTCTATTAATGCCTCAGTTGAAGACTATTCGCATAATGATGAGGCTATTTCGTTCTTTACCTCCGTTCTGCCTGTGGAGTCACATGGAGAGACAGGCTGACGAATGAGGATATAAAGGAGCGTTGTGGTGTTGATGTGGACGTGATAGGAAGCGTTAGGAGGAACACACTGAGATGGTTTGGCCATGTGGAGAGGATGGAGGGTGAAAGACTGACGAAGAGAGTGTATGTGAGTGAGGTGGAGGGGGGAAGAGGGAGGGGGAGGCCGAGGATGAGATGGAGGGATGGGGTGGAGAGGCATATGAGAGAGGGGGGTGTGAGTTGGGAGCAGGGCAGTGAAATGGCAGGGGACAGGGCGACTTGGAGGCGATTTGTTTGTGGCCACCCGGAACGGGATTGAGGCGTCTGGCAATAGATAGATGGATAGACCTCCGTTCTGCATTCTACTACCCTTCATGCTGTTCCTAAAACCTCTGGCACATATAGCTTTTGACCTGTCCCAAGGTGGAATGAGGATTGCAGTGTCGCTGTACATTGCAGTGTAGCTGTACATTGCAGTGTAGCTGTACATGCTAAGAAGTTGGCTTTCTCCCACTATCGTAGGTGCAGGACAGAGCATAATCTTGTTGAGTTCAGAAGGGCACGGGCTAAGGCTCATTAGATACTGAAACAAGCTAGGCGGGACTCTTGGAGGGCTTGAGGGTCATCTGTAAACTCAAAGATGCCAGTGTCTCGGGTGTGGAAGAGGGTGCGAAAGATTTCAGGAAAATTCACTGAAGGCAGGTCCCCTGTGCTGATGTCTAATGGTGAGCCTATTGGTGACCCTGGAGCTGTGGCCAATATTTTTGCATCAGCCTTAGCGGCGGACAGTCATAGAAACACTAGCTCACTAATTTTTGCCAGACATCGGGAGATAGAGGAGGCAAGGGTGATGGACTTCCATTTAGGGAATGTGGAGTCCTACAACCTGCCTTTCTCTTATCGTGAACTCCAATCTGCCCTTTCCCTCTGTTATGACACCCCACCAGGGCCGGATGATATTTCCTACATGATGCTTCGACACGTGAATGATGATGCACTGTCATTTCTCCCTAGACGTTTTAATAGAATCTGGAAGGGATCTTCTCTTGCCTCCTCTTGGCGTGAGGCTATTGTCCTGCCATTCAAGAAGCTGGGGAAGGAAGGTTACGTCCCCTGGAGTATCGACCAATTGCCTTAACATCTGCCTGTGTAAATTATTTCAGAAAATGGTCAACACGTGCCTAAGGTATTTCCTAGAAAGCAATGAATGTCTCTCTCAGTGTCAGTCTGGTTTTCGAAAATATCGCTCAACAACGGATGCACTGGTCCGTCTTGAGGCTGCAGCTTGTGATGCTCTTGGTAGGCAGCAGCATCTGTTGTGCATTTTCTTTGACCTAGAAAAGGCATATGATACTACATGGCAGTTTGGTATCTTCCGACAACTCCATTCTTTAGGTTTACTTGGCAGGCTGCGTGACCACTCCTTCAGGGTTAGGGTTGGTGTCACCCTGTCTCCTTCATACCCTCAGGAGGAAGGGGTGCCTCAAGGAAGTGTCCTCAGTGTGACCCTTTTTGCTTTAGCATTGGACAGTATTGTGTACTCAATTCCAGAAGGGGTGTTGGCCTCACTTTATGTTGATGATTTGGCTCTATGGGATGCTGCTTCCCGAATGTCCGTGGCTGAATGTCGCATGCAGCTCACTCTGGACAGGGTCTCTCGGTGGGCCACCATGCACGGAATCCATTTCTCCTCAACAAAGGCGGTGGTCTTGCATTTCTGCCGTTTGAGAGGTATACATGCAGACCCAGATCTCCAGTTATATGGTCACAGGGTGCGATGTGTGGATGTGACAAGGCTTCTTGGTCTTGTTTTTGACTGGAGACTGACGTGGGTACCATATATCCATTCCTTAAGACTATCATGCCTCCAAGCTCCGTCACTCTTATGGACTCTGTCTCACTTGTCTTGGGGTGCTGATAGAAACATCCTGCTCCACCTTTACCTTGCCTTAGCAAGGAGAAAATTGGACTATGGGTGAGTGGTATACTCTTCTGCTACTGAGACATGGCCACGGCCACTAAATTCAGTCCATCATGCTGAGATTCGTCTGTCAACTGGGGCTTGCCGGTCTTCCCCACTTGAAAGCCTATTGGTTGATGCAAATAAACCGTCACTGGATCTCCGCTGGCAGTCCATAATAGTGCAGTGTTGGCACCGCCTTCACCATGTTCTGGCCTCATTGAGTTGTAAGGCTGTATCCGAGTTCACTCTTATCCCCTTTTTGAAAATCCACCTTCGCAATCCACACCTGTTTGGGTACAGAGCGAAGACTGCCATGGCGGAGTTGGTGTTCAATCCTCCCCTGTTTGCCCTGTGCTTGTCCTCCGAGTGGCTCCCAGGCTTCTCCCAGAGATACAACCATGTGATTACATTCTTGAAAGGAAGGCCTCCCTTTCCTCTCATGCAGCCTTGTTCTATTTTTCAGAACATGCCTCTGCTCACAGTGACTCAATTCCTGTATATACTGACGGCTCTAAATCCCGTGTTGGGACAGGCTTTGGTGTCATTTTTCATGATCTTAGTGGAAGCCTCCCTCCTTCTGCATCTGTTTTTACTGCTGAAATTACTGCCATATTAGTTACAGCTGAACTGATATTTTAGTTTTCTGCCAGCTTCTTTTACCATTTTAAGTGACTCAGCCAGTGCCCTACAAGCTTTGCTTGTGGTTTCCCATCACATCCCCCAGTCTTGTCTGTCTTGGAGTGGCACTACTTATAACATAGGCAAGGATACTCTGTACCAATGTGTTGGGTCCCTGCACATGCGGGGGTCGTGGGCAATGGGCGTGCTGACTCTTGGCGAGAGCAGCTGCCTCTCGCCCTTTGTCTCCTCATTACCACGTCCCATCTGAGGATTTATGTACAGCCACTGTGGAGGCTGTTTGTTTCTGCTGGCAGAGGAGGTGGGATGCAGCAGAGGCAAACAAACTCCACAGCATTCATCAGAACCAAGGCGATGGGGGGTATGTGGGACTGTCCCGACAGTGGGAAACGGCCTCGGCCCATCTCCGGATTGGCCGCACTAGGCTGACTCATGTTTTTTTTTATGGAGAGGGCACCCCCTTCCTATTGTGATGACTCTCTGGTTCCTTTGACTCTGTGGCATCTTCTTGTGGAATGTCCCAGTCATGAGGACCTTCGTAGGCAGTACCTTTCCGGGTGCCGAGCCAGCTATGGATCGTACCTTCTCTACTTGGTGCTTCGGGAAAAAGCTTGTGCTAAAGGGGGAGGCACCTTCTCATTTATGTTGTGCTCTGGCCTTCTTCACAAGCTGTAGGGCTTGACCAAATTTTAGTTTGTGTTTAAATGATAATTTTCTCGTTTAACTTCAATCTTTCCACTGCGTTTTAGTTTCTATTGTTTCTTTTATTCGGTTCATTGTTTTATATATCATTTTCCCCTTGCCTTTTATGGTTTATATATATTTTGACTATCTTTTAATGTTTGTGTTTGGTGGCATGTGACCCCTGCTGTTGCGCCGCCATGTCACATTTTCATTCATTCATTCACCAATGATGTAGGTATTCCACCTAAATCATGTATGAAAGTCACCATAAAGAGTAAATTGAAGAATGGTACTGTTACTGTCTTGGAAGAATCATGTAAAATGAAAAGGACTCTCGGTGGAAAACCCCTTATGTCAAGTGAATAACGACGGAAAAACTCATGTGTTCTTAATTTATTAGATGAATGGAGAAGTGCAGATCAAAAGGGGGACTTGTATATGCACTTTAGAGACTTGTCCAGCTCCTATACGTGAAGTAACAATAGGTGGAACATCAGGTAAGCTAAAATCAATGGACAGAGAGTGCATAAAAAAGAATTTGATTCACTCATGAAATTTTGATGTGGAAAATGATCTACTGGATTTATTACAAAAACACCGACAGACAGTCGCATGACATGGAGAAAAATTAGGGTGTACTAACCTGATTAAACACAAGATTAACGTACACCAGGACACAACCAGTATATGTACCAGCATATAGAGTAACACACTCACAACATACCCTTGCAAATCAATAAGTTGATGAAATGTTAAATATGGGTCTTAGTGAGCCATCAGTCTCCCCGTGGAATGCCCCATTATTTTTCATGCCCAAAGGAAATGCTGAAATGCGTGCGGTAGTAGATTAACGTAAATTAAACCAACACAGAGTTGTTGTATGCTGATGATTTGGTGTTGATTGCAGAGAATGAAAGGGAGGCGGAGGAAAGGTTTAGGAAGTGGGGAGATGGTATGGGGCAAAAGGGTTTAAGGGTAAATGCAGATAAAACAAAAGTGATGATATCTAGAGTTGGTGGCGGTACTGTCAAAGACGAGGAAGAGTGGCCATGTGCAGTTTTCCACAGGGGCGTGGGAAGTAATTCCATCTTGTGCGGTGTGTGTGATAAATGGGTGCATAAGAGATGTAGTGATATCAGAGGTAGACTGCGAGATAATGCTGATTTTATGTGTATGGTGTGCCGGGGTGAGCAGGTGGAGATCGTCAGACGTGAAAGGATTGAACTTGCTGATGAATCTCTTGAGTGTGTGGAAGAGTTTTGTTATTTGGGAGACATGTTGTGTGCTGGAGGTAAGGCTGGAGCTAGCTCTGTGGCTAGGGTGAGAAGTGTTTGGAAGAAGTTCAGGGAGCTCTTGCCTCTCCTGACATTGATAGGGCTCTCCCTACGTGCTAAGGGGTCTTTGTATGCAGCATGTGTTAGGAGTGTAATGCTGTATGGCAGTGAGACCTGGGCAGTGAAGGAGGAAGACATTCGCCGGCTCAGACGTACAGAAATGACAATGATTAGGTGGATGTGCAGTGCGTCCCTGCGTCCAAGGCCTGGAGGGGCTGGGTTTACATTGGAAGAGTTGAGAGGTAGGATGGGACTGGAGTGTATTGGTGTTGTGATGAGGAGAGGTAGATTGAGGTGGTTTGGACATGTGGAGAGGATGGGGGATGATAATTGGGTGAGGAAGGTGAGAAGTGTTAATATTGGGGGTGGGGTTATGAGGGGTAGACCGAGAAAGACATGGGACGAGGTCATTAAGTGTGACCTTAGGGTTAAGGGACTGAACAGGGAGGCTGCAAAGGATCGTGCAGCGTGGAGAGCCGCCATTAGGTGACCAAGGCCGACACATGCAAGCATGTTGGAGCCTTTAAAAACGAAAACGAAAACGAAACAGAATCCCAGACTGGTTTTCTATGCTGTTAAGTGATGTCTTGCAAAAAAAAATAATGTATTATCCACAATTGATTTGCTTAATGGATATTATCAGATGGCGCTTGATGATGTCTTGCGCAAAAACGCTACTTTCTCTACAAATACAGGGCTTTATCAGTATAACAGAATGCCGATGGGGTTAAGGACAGGTCCTGGCACATTCCAACGATTAATGAATTGTGTACTATCAGAAATGTTGGGAAATGGTGTCTTTGTGTGCTTTGACGACATCATAATTGCAACACACACAATAGATGAACATCTACAAAAATTAGACCAGCTTCTACACAAGTTTCCCAATGCTGGTTTGAAAATTAAGCTGTCTAAATACAAATTTGAATTTAAGCAAATAGAATTCTCAGGCCACAGATTTGATGCAGAAGGTATCCACACATCAGATAAGAAAACACAAGCAGTAAGGGATTTCCCTGAACCCACATATGTGGATGAAGTAAGACAATTTTTATGACAGCTGGATACTACAGATCATTCATACAACAATTCTCTCACATAGTAGAATCATTATTCCACCTGCCGAAAAAAACAAGCTGTATTTCAGTGTGGAGAGGAACAAAAACTAGCATTTAATGAATTAAAAGATAAACTTACATGTGCACCTTGCTTGGCCTATCCTAACTTCACAAAGATTCTTGTAATTTGCATAGATGCATCTCTTAAAGGATTAGGGGCCGTATTGATGCAAGAAGATATGCGTGGAAAAAATCAACCAACTGCATTTGCTGGCAGACAAATAAAAGGTGCAGAGAAAAGTATTTCACTACAGACTTAGAGGCACTTGCAATGATCTTTGCATTACAAAATAACGTGGTCTACAGTTATATACAAGTTGGAGAGGAGTGAAGGCATACAGTTAACCTAGCTAAATATACCATTCGAACAATTCACAACAGACGACAATGCATTTTATAGGATCAACCCAGGACAACCAAATCATCGAAGAAAAGAGGCCCTGCACGCAACAAGGGGCAAAGTGACACATTTATAATCTTACCAAAAATTGCCTTCAAAGTCTGGCAGCATAAAAAAAAAGTTCATAGAAATGTAATTTTTTATTTTCAGTTTTTAAAATTTGGACATAAGGTGCCTAAATGTGAGTGCTCTAAGGGCAAAATTTAAGAAATTTGGTATAATAATATTTTCATTGTTAAAATTACGTCATCAGCAGAAAAATGTTTTTTGCTAGTGTGTTGTCGGAGTTTGTGAGCGTTTTGCTGCAATTTTTGTTTATTTTTTCTTATTCAAACCAATATAGTATCATATTCGTTCAATACTATGATAAAGGTAAGTTGTTTTTTAAGGGCAATATGGAACTAAACGGTAAAGTGCAAAGTGCAACCCTTGCATTGGTGCTCAAAGGGCACCCAAATACATATCTGTCAAAGCTTGTGGTTTACTGTGTAGAACAAAAGAAAAATGCAAAGCACACTTAGTTTATTATTTAAGAAGCACGACACCATTAATAAGCTGAAGGATGGATAGATAGATAGATAGATTGACATACGAATGGAGTTTACCCTTTTTGGCATGCAACAGAACCTTCACTCCAGACCAAGTGTCACAAAGGTCACTTGGGGTACACTTCTCATTTCAGACTTTCACCCTTACTTCACTAATTGGAATTGAGCAAAGCGACTTTGCACAGTCAGAGTGTAGTGTTTCAAGGAGCCGCTGGTTTAAAAAAAAAAAAAAAAAAAAAAAAACAGGTTTCAGCAGGTGTGGTGCTTTACTCCTTGTGGCGTGCAAGGCCTCAGATGTAATAATAGGCAACAAGTGGTAGGTAATGAAATGATACCACAGGATTTAAGGACAGTACACAACAGTCCACATGCAAGACATCCTGGCAAAAATAGGACTGTCAGACAAGCCCGGATTCTATACTACCGGCCATCATTATGCAAAGACATACACAATCACATAGACAGATGCGAATCATGTGTGACACACAAAGGCTACACGTTAACACCTGCACCTATAGAAAAATATCCTGTACCTAACCAACCATTTGCTGTTGTCGTTGTTGACTTGCATAAGTTATCCTTACCTTACAGTAATAACCAATATCTCTTCGTTGCTTCAGATCATTTCTCAAGATATGTGATTTTGGTCCCAATTAACGATAAAACAACACAGACAGTGGCATCGGTCATTATAAACCATAATATATGTAGATTCACCACATCAAAGGTATCAATAAGTTATAATAGAGGTGAGTTTAATTCTGAAATCTTACAAGAAATATGTAGACAATACAATCTAAAAAGGTCAATGTCTTAGCCTATCACCCAGCATCCACTGGGTTGGTAGAGAGACAAAACACAAAAGTGTTGGATGTGTTACGACAGATTCTGAATAAAAATTATACAAACTGGGATGATTGGATTCCCAGAGTGGAAGCATCAATTAATTGTGCAATAAACAAGACTGTAGGAGACACACCCCATTTCATTATCTACGGGACAGACAAAAAATCATCCTATGTGATTCTGGAAGGTGAATATTTGCCTGTATACAATTATGACGATTATCCTAAACTACGTTTGCTTGAATTCCAGGATATACACAAAATGGTGAGGAAACAATTATCGATGTCCAAGGAAGAAATGGCAGAATCATTTAATAAAAAGGCAAAAGAACCAACTATCAGCATAGGAAACATTGTCTATGGTATCATTCACACTAGACACAATAAACTTTCACCGAAATTTGAAGGCCCATTCAGAGTAAATTAAGAAAACAGCCAATAAGGTAGTAATTAAGGCACTGTCGAGTGGTGAAGAAAAACAAATTCATGTTGATCATTTAAAAAAGAGTGTCAAAGAATTTAGCCAGCAAATATGTAGCGGTAGGTGGTGGCGACCATCATTCATTCACTTGATGTAGTGCTGCCTACTTAGCATTTATCATTCTTTTTCTGTGCCTGCCCTCCTCTCATATCTTTCCTGTCACTTCTTTTTGCTTTTCTTTCCTTCACAGGTGGCTTTACATTGAGTGACAAGCCAAATGGTTTCCTGTAAGCCAAAAACCATTTACAACACTAAATGGTAACCATATAACCAAACCATACGTGCTCCCTACGTGTCAACAAGTGGGTTGGTGGAGGGTTAGTGCCCCTCCCCGTAAAACAAATAACTGAAAGTCAAAAGGCCACCCCTTACGGGGATATGGTGTCTGGCAATAGATAGACAGGAATATGTAACTTCGGACACCACCGAACACCAGAACACACACGATGAAAATAAATTAGAAGAAATCAATACATTGAGAAATAAATTAAGACTCCATAACAAACAAAAATAGGTGCAACTCTTGCTACAAATGACACAATACAGCATTTACATGATCTAGGTATCGATTTAAACTCCTTCTGTAAGTAAAACAACGAACAAAGTTATTGTTCTCCATGAGCCAGTTTATAATTTGCATCATCACTATCATCGAACTCAGTATGACTGTATTAGTTAATAGATTTTTTTTTTTTTTAGGTAGGTAACGATGAGGGAACTTACACCATGGATTCTGATCTATATAGCAAGAGGATCAGCTTGCTTAGACCCTCAACATATATTTAGGCAAGGATGTCTTGTAGCCCCAATGGCCCCGACAGCAAGTATGAAAGATATCATGAGTACTGAAATTAGTCTGGATATCTTATATGAATTATCGGTAATGTTGGAGAACATTGCTAAGACACTGAGGACACTGGAAGCAATGATAAGAAGTTCCGCTTCAGAAGCTCATAACACAAATGAAGTGACTTGAGTTCATGAAGTTAGCAAAATGGAAATTAGAACAAGCAAAAATTACCATGCTTATCATGATCCAAGATATCCCATCTGGTGGAAATGAGACACTTAGGGACATGAACAACATCACCCATACACGTGAGAGACGCGGTTTGTTCGATCTGCGTAGTGCAGTTCTAGGGAATATTTTTGGACTGGCTACGGAAAAAGATCTTCAAGAAAACAACAACAAATTTAATAAGATAGCTCAGGTATTAACATATCAATATAAGATAGCTGACAATTAAAATACAGCAATGGTGACGATTGTGAAAAATCTAAGAAAGGCAGAAAGGATAACTCAACAGAGTGTGGACAAAATAAATGCAGTGGAAGGAAACATGACACTTTTTCAACACTTCTCACTAGTCGTGGAACATATTGACATAATAGTATTTCAGTTAGACAACACCAGGGCTCAGTATCAAGCACTGATGAAAGGTATTGCAAATGCTGGTAAAGGCAAGATCACCATGAATTTACTTACAGTTCACAATCTGTGTCAAATAATCAGTCAAGGCATACATAAACATGCTTTGAGGCCTTTGTTTCAGGACAGGAATCTCATGCTATATTATCCATACTTAGAAGCGACTCTAACACCAACATCAGTAATAGTTCATGTATCATTAATAACAGATAATCTGCTCACCAGTCTTTTTGGAGGCATGGGTTTGAACCCCACCGCTACCACCAAATGATATCGTTGCCATCGCCGAGAGTTTCCAAAATTGTGTTAGACTGGAGATATTTTAAGAGAAGCGAATGTTGAAGTTGGTCTTGTCATGAATGACAGAAGAAAGATAAAGATATGTCTGGGGTTTGACTGCAGTTTTATTCTCCAGAGGAAGTTATCTTCACAAGAGCAGTACTGAGGCGAGAGTGGTTTATGGTAGCTAACTCCGTGCCCTCTGTTCCTGCCTTTCCCACCATGCCTCTTCTCTTTCCTAACCCCTTCTAACCTTTCTCTCCAATTTCCCCTGTATATGATTTGTTGGGTACGGTAATGTGTGAGGGCATGTGTGAGGGAACCCTCTGTCACTGTGGAGCTTCCCCTCCCGTGTCATACTGTGCTGTGTGCAAAATTCCCTAGCTAGAATGTGTACTATTGTTTCCTCCAGATCTCTCGAGGTTAGGCACGACTTTCTTCAAACCTCTATATTACATTTTGACACTCACTAGCTATTATGTAGTGTGTTATAAGAGGGATTGGGGAATGAACCATCCTTAGTCTACCATGCTGGGGTTGGAAGAAGAATAAAAAGGAGGAGGAGTAGGAGGAGGAAATGAAGAAGATAAAAGAAGAAAGATTAATGCCTTTTGAGTACTGTTCCGATCAGTAAGAGTGTTCCATCACTTTACATTATTGAAACATTGAGCACTAACTTTTGAAATCCAGTGAAGTTCATTTAGGAGCCTAGCAATTTTTTCAGATCATAAGAGATTTCTAATTCTATCTACTGTATCCATCTAAAGCCATACGCTTCAATCCCGTTCGGGGTGGCCGCAAACAAATCGCCTCCACGTCGCCCTGTCCCACGACATTTCATCGCCCTGCTCCCAACTCACCCTCCCCCCCTCTCTCATATACCACTCCACCCCATCCCTCCATCTCATCCTCGGCCTCCCCCTCCCTCTTCCCGCCTCCACCTCACTCACATGCACTCTCTTCGTCAGTCTTTCACCCTCCATCCTCTCCACATGGCTAAACCACCTCAGTGTGTTCCTCCTAACGCTTCCTATCACATCCACATCCACACCACAACGCTCCTTTATATCCTCATTCGTCAGCCTGTCTCTCCATGTGACTCCACAGGCTCCTCTTAAATAACTCATTTCCACTGCTCTCACTCTTGACTTGTGTCCTTCCAACAACGTCCAAGCTTCACTTCCATACGTTAGAATCGGTATCACAACACGGTCATGTAGTAACTTTTTCACTTCCATGCTCACTTCCCTGCTTCTTATCACTGCTTTCAGGGAACCAGCAACCGTTCATCCCAGCTGTACCCTTTCAAGCACTTCACCCTTCAAACCTCCATCTTTACTCATCACACTACCAAAGTACTTAAACGTACTCACATTTTCCAATTCCTCACCATCCATCCTCCCTGTACATTCACTGACTTCACTTCTCTCAAAGACCATCACATTACTCTTCCCTACATTAACCTTTAGATTCCGTTTCTTACACACTCTCCCAAACTCATCCATCAAGCCTTGCAGCTCCCCTTCATCTTCACTCAACAACACAGTATCATCTGCAAACAACAGTACAGGAAGTTTCCAAACACTACCCTCTCTCACCAGGGCCACTCCAA
This sequence comes from Coenobita brevimanus, assembly GCF_032717465.1. NCBI lineage: Eukaryota > Metazoa > Arthropoda > Malacostraca > Decapoda > Coenobitidae > Coenobita > Coenobita brevimanus. Next base: position 4,909,434 of record NC_136997.1, read on the forward strand.
CATCCACTACCCTACCTTGTACCTCCTTTATTACCCCATCCACATACACATTGAACAACCACGGAGACATGACACATCCCTGTATCAACCCAACCTTCAAAAAGAAAAATTCACTCAGTTCACCATCCACACACACTGCAGCCTTAGCACCATCATACATACTCTTCACAGCATTCAACAACTTCCCATCTACTCCATAATTATATTCTTAATACTTTCCACAATCTTTGTCTATCCACGCTGTAATATGCTTTCTCCAAATCCATGAAAGCCGCATACAACTTCTTTCCCTTCTCTAGAAACTTTTCCACTAAAGATCTAAGAATGAATATCTGATCCACACAACCTCTTCCTTTCCTAAAGCCTCCCTGTTCTTCTCCAACTAATTCCTCTGTTCTTTCTCTAACTCTGTCAATAAGTATCCTACCATACACTTTTCCTGTTATACTAAGAAGACAAATGCCCCTATGATTACCACACACTTCTTTTTCTCCTTTTCCTTTGTACAAGGGAATAATTATACCTGACTTCCAATCCTCTGGGACTCTACCTTCCTCCCAGGCCAAACTGCACATCTTCCACATACATTCTACTACTATTTCTCTCCCCCATGCTTCAGCATTTCACCACACACTCCATCAATTCCTGGGGCTTTCCCCAATTTAACTTTCTTCATTGCTTCCACAACTTCTATCCTACTGATTTCTCCTGTCTTCTCACCTCCTTCCTTCTCCCAGCCATTCCCCAGCCACTTATACTCGCATTACTTCCATCCTCTATGTTCAACAATTCCTTAAAGTGTTCTCTCCATCTGCTCACTTTTTCTCCCTTCTCCACTAATAATCTACAATTTTTATTTTTCACTTCCCTGCTAACCTCACATCCACCCTTTCTTACTCTTTTCATCTCTTTCCAGAACATTTTCTTACAGTCCATCCACTTTACACTCAAATTCCTTCCAAATTCCTCATCCACCGTCATCTTACTCTCTCTTACTAATCTTTTCACCTGTCTCTCTTTCTTTTTACATCTAACTCTCTCTTCCACCTCTCAACTTCTTCCACGCCCCTGTTTCTCATCCGTTCATTGTATGCTTTCTTCTTTTGTGCCACAGCCTGTCTCACCTCTTCAGTCCACCACGCTGTTCCTTGCACCCCCCCTTCCGTCTTCTCTTCATCCCACACACCACATCGCATGGTGCACATTATTTCTTCTGTGAATATCCTGCACACACCTTCCACGTCCCCCATCTGCTCCAATTCATATTTGCCCAATCGTTCCTCCTCTTCTCTCTTATACTCTGCTTTTTTCTCATCCACTTGTAACTTTTCCACTCTCCTTGCAAATACTCCTTCTTTCCGTCCTTTCCTTCTTCTATTTTTCCATCTTATTGGATCTTGATTCTGGCCACCACCAAGTAGTGGTCAGAAAATCCACTCCCCCAACATCTATAAGCTCTTGCATCCATTACACATCTTCGCATCCTTTCATCCACACACACATAATCATTGCCTTCCATTCATTCAGTTCACGAACCATCCTTCTCATCACTCGCCATGAATACCTGTGGATCATTTTATGCCTGAAGAGGGTACTGGCTATCACCAACCCCCTCCCAGCACAAATGTCCACTAACGCACTGCCATTCTCATCTGTCTCAGCAGGCACACCCCACTCACCAACTACTCCATCCACCTTCACATTCCTTACTTTACCATTCATATCACCGATGTAAAACACTCTCTCATTCCTTCCAAACTTTTCCATGCACACTTCCACATTTGTCCAGAACTTTTCACTCACTCTGCTTGCACGATCTTGCGTTGGCTCATACACACACACAATCGCCTGCATTTGTATTCCAACTTTCAACCTTACCCACACAATCCTTGACCCAACTGATCCATACTCTCTTATGCTCTTCTTCCATCTTTTACTCACAACTATACACACTCCTTCTTTCGCCCTGTCATCCTTACCTACTCCTGCACATTTACCCCATCCATACTCCCATTCTCTTACACTCTCTCCTCCCCATTTAGTTTCAGTTATTCCACATACATTCACTTTTGCCCGCTCAAGCACCTGGACAATCTCTCTCTCTTTCACCTCATCATCCGCACATCTTACATTCCATGTTGCCATTACCATGTCTTTCGTCTGGTCCTTGGTCGTCATCATTTGGTCAGTCCTTGTCCGAGGCTTCTTGTTTGTCTTTTTAGTTAGTTGTTTTCTGGGGAGGGGCACCAACCCTCCGCCAACCCTTTTAGTCGCCTTGTACGACAAGCAGAGATACTGGGGGAATATTCTTGAAAAAAAAACAAAAAAACTACCCCCAGGTACAAATTGAGGAAAAGTTTGATGACACTAATCTCTTCCGGCTGCGATATAAAGCAAAGAAAAGAAGAGTATAAGAAGGTAAAATACTCTGTCGTCTAAAGCAATGAAAATTGCGGAAGGTATGATACAATGCTGGCAGGTGACTGTTGTTGCGAACATTTGCTGCTGGGTTCACATCCTATGCTGCAGCCCTCAGGGCAAGGTAGAAGATCTTTGATTTTTTTAGGGTTTCAGGATCAAACCCTCTTTTGTCTGCCATAGAAGAGCTAAGAGAAGGAGATTTATAATTGTCACGAATACGCGTGAGCATATATAAATTCGTGATATTGTACTGTGATGAGAAAACCACGAACTCTAGAGGAATTCCCACTGGGCATCACTCTTCAACCGTCCTCGTATTCACTTCGATCGGGATGGTTTTCAGAACGTTTGTCACTGTTTCACAGGTGATCATTCTTATCCACAACATTAGTGCTTTCCCTGAGTGATATGTTATGAGCCTATATCGTTCATCTTCTTTCCGTTGACCATTGAACTTATGCCACGCCTACTTCCTGCGAATACAGCAAGCTCGTATCTCCCTTCCAAGTTTGAAGTTAGTCAGCCCGGGATCATCGAGAGAATAGGATCATTTTGTGCCCAGCATAGAGCAGCGTCTCCATTGTATAGCGAATTCCTGAATCTCCATCTAGACGGTGATTGGCGAAATGGGCTTGGAGCGAATAGCAGCGTTGGTGATCATCACAGGCGCCCAGACTTTCGTTTCAGCTCCCCTCCACTGACCAGTATTTCTGTTCGTTTTTCTAGGCTCAAGTTTAATTAGCTTTTGAATAAGCAAGTGAGTGTATTCTCTTGTTATCTGAATTCATGAGCCCCGTAGAGAACACTAAATTCCCCTTTTGAATTTATTTTATTGTAATTAATAAATTTACAGTTCTTTTCTTTGAGCTTAATGTAATTAGACTCGTGTTTTATTTCTCCACATTAAGCTTATTTTAGTTGCCGCTGCTAGTTTGCACAAACTCTTTACAATATTCATAACTGGTACTTAGGCCAGTTCCTTTGTATCAAACTTAAATCCCTTGTGACAGCCAGGAGTTAAGCACTGGTAAGAACCTGTTTATTATTATTAGCATTAGTTATTGATTGTCAGGGGTGGAGTCACTTTCTCGAGAGGCTAACAGTGCTACAAACAGCACTCGTTAGTGATTAGTCTGCCGTGTACTGTTGAAAAAGTTTATAAATTCTCGTCTTTAGAGGATCGGCGAAGTAAGCCGGCATAAAGTAAAACTTACTGCTAGCTTTTCATAAGTTAATTCCTTGACTCTGTTTCCAAGTAACATCGAGCATTTACAATTTATAAATTCACATTCCCCCCCCAGACAATAATTATTACAGCATTACACTTTCTAGCAACTTTGGAGCTACTCTTCATATAAAAGGAATTAATTTCACCTAGTCCCATCATACTCTAGTCAACCTTTCCATTTGGAGTAAGGACTAAATTAACAAAAATTTTGTCCAGAAACATACGTCAAATTGATCTATCATTCTGAAATTTTACATGCTCTTAAGAGATGCCAAGACGATTGGATTCTAACCGATTTGGGCTAAGTTGTGCAAATTCAAACAATCTATATTAATCTGTACTGTGAAATTTGTCAAGAGCTTTCCGAACTTTTCACGGGAAAGTACTCTAAGCGTTAGTGCTGAAATCCACATTTCAACCTTCAGGGAAGAAGAAACTTACATTTCCTGTCATATACAGACGATTACAAGAGCAGAAAAAATAAAATGAATCGTACAGGAGGATCCAGGGTTATTTGAAATGATCAATATTGCTCGCTAGGTTCCAAAAATAATTTCTGATCATCTGAATCATCATCCTCACTAGGTAATGCCTCAAGTAAGCCTTGCATGGCACCATAATAAAAGCAGATTTACAAATCATGGATAAGATGGACACATTGTATTACTTAGTTTTAGCTGCCATCATTAACTGTCGTCGCCCAAAATGTTAGAGTTTTTGCTGCAAATGTACACCACCATTTTTTTTTTTATAGCTGCCGCCATGAATATTGCTCCACTTTCTGGCCGAAGAATTACGAAACTCTTCGCAAAATCATGAAAAGCTGGCTGGGTTTCGATGACATCATAACCAGCGTTCAAAAGTCATCGTTCACTCTCTTGCTATTTACCGTTAGGCAGTGGATCGAGATTAAGAGTCCACAATAGTACATCCTACACCCCAGGGAGAGATAAACAGTCACTGGATTCTTTGAGCGTTTGGTCAAAGAAGCCTTTGCAGTGTTTCTTACAGGGTCTGGATGAGGAAGACAGAGATATAAGATCCTGTGTTATGTGTTAGGGAAGCCAGAATCGGACACATTTTGCACAAACTGTTCAGCTGTGTAAGTGAGGATGAACACTAAACAAAGAACACTCTGATTCATTGGCTTCACATTCTGAACATTCCACTTCTCCCTCTCACTTATATTACATTACATCTGACAGTGAAAAACAAAGTGTCCAGAATTTAGTCCAGTGAAACAGAGTTTTCTACTTCCAGTCTTTACTCCAAACTTGATGTACAGACAGTTTACATCAGAATAGATTCTAAGCTCCCGTGCGAACAGGTCCTTTGTCATCGATAAAAGTTTAAGGGCTTGGAGCAAGGAGGAAAGCTGTTAACCCATTAGTTCACAGAGTTCCTGTTCGAGGGATTTTGCTGGTTGGGTACTAAACGTACCGCCTTCCGCCTATCAATCCATTGTCGTGAAGCTCATAGGTCGCTACCCAGAGGTTTCCTTCTTTTTTAACTTTCGAAAATGCCCAGTCCCGTCCTATATCGAGGACACTGGGCGGGAATGGGTTAAGCACAAAACCTCTTTTTTCCATCATAATTGTACCATCTGAATATAGGAAGACCAGAGTGAGGAGGGAGGACGTTAGAATATTATTGTTCTCAATTCCATTCTGCACCTCAAAGAGATGTAGATGAGGCCCTGGAAACAAAACCTCCATTGTCTAACACGCGTAACACACAGGATGTGGGTGACATAGGCCAGTGTGAAGACGAATACTTTGCTTTTTTCCTAGTTAAACACAAGGGTTATCAAGGAGGTCATTTATTCGCTGTTTGTCTCCCCTCTCGTGATCTCAGGCTGTAAGCCTTTAAAGTTGGCTAATGATGGTACAGCAATAACTGTAAGACAGAATTTCTTAACGCTCACACATTTTGTCTGACAGTGAGCACAGACATATGATTAACAAAAGAATAACCTGGTTAAAAGATGTGTTGATTAAAAGATAAACGAATACAATATATGCTACTCACACATTATATCTGAGTTTTCTAGTTGCTTCAGCGTCCGAATACAAGTAGAGTAGTGGTGGTAGTTGGAACCCCAGGCTCATCTGACATGTAAACCCAGTGAACTGTAGACTCAAATTGCCCTTCTGCAGTGCATCCTCTTTGGCGGAAACAGGGAAGTAGCAGTGGGACGTTTGTATAGCCCATGGATCCATCTGCTTATGTAGGTGCCATCACATCAAAGCGACCCTACCCAGCAGCAAGGTAAGTCAAAAGAGGGATAATAAAGATGAAATGAAGGAATGAACCCTCATATAATATGCGAAGTGGGAAGTTCTTCCCGCGTCTGTACACGGTGCTGGTAGAAGGCCACAGTGAGCACTGACACAAATTTAACAAAAAGTACACTAATGATAATAAGAGATTATAAATAAAAGTAAATGGATAAAACAAGAAATTATGCTACTCTTACATAATGTCAGATTCAGCCAGTTCCTCCAGCGTCTGTATACGGTGTGGGTAGACAGGCACGGTAAGCACTGACACAAGGTTGCTCATGTAGGCCGCTGCTAGGATGTCCACAGCCACCCACCAGAAAATCAGCCACACACGCGCCCACGAAAACTCCCGCACCCTACTGTCATTCATGGACTGTCCAAGGAGACCCGACACAACCTGGAGTTTATATGAGAATTAGTGACCTGGGAATTTTAAGTAGGGAACTGAGGAAGTTCAGACTGGGAATTTTGATGGAAACTTATAGCATGGAAAATTAGCTGCGAATTTTCTTCATTGTAGTTGAAACCATCTTGGCATTCATGGCCTGACCCAGCAACCTCAACACCATCTGTCCCACACAATGAAGGAGACCACTTTTGGCCATTGCATTAGAAGATACCCCCCCCCCCATAAGTTGAATAGATATGTTTACCTGGCATCGTTCTGAAATGGTTAATGGCAGTTGTTGCTATAATACCAAATTTCCAGGTTCACAGACACATAATATTGCGTATTATTTTTTAACCGTAGTTTGGTGACTCTGGATAATGTTCCCAAAGCAGTTTGACAGCGTTGTGCAGGGCATTAGAATCCCACAGAAGCAGATCCTTGATTCCTCCTTTAGTTTCATATCTGTTCAGATTTGTCAAAGGGCAGTTGTATCAGACAGTGCTCTTTACCACTTTTTGTGTACCATATGCCTTCCGGTGGATTTTACAAAGAGTAGTATAATTTGTTGCATACTATAGCCTATTTGATTGACCTGCGCAACTGAGATGTATGGGGTAACTAGAGTGTGTTTGATTTGTGGCTTCTGATTGGCGGCCAGTTATGTCACTCAAGTAAATGCAGGCATGTACACGTATTGTAGTGCAAGTGCGGATGTAGGTGTATACCGTGGGTGGATGCAGTGCAACATGCGGACGTCGGTGTACACAGTGGGCAGATAATTTACTTCAAACGTCACTCATCGTTTTATAAAATTTATAATAAACTTAAATTTTCTTTGATAATAGTGAACTTTTCCACCTAATTTTGACCTCTTTAGCTTCGGAAATTATTCCACACTTAAATTGGCTGCTTATATTGCAGGCAATTTAGAAATATAAATATATAGCTGTTAAAATAAGAAGACTGCAGATTTACGTCTTCAACGGCCAATCACCAGCCGCGAAACAAACACACCCTACTCGCTCCATACATCTCAGCTGCACAGGTCAATCAAGCAGGGTAGAGTATGTCAGAAAACTGATGCTATCCGAACTGACTGCAGGAAATCGTGCAAAAGAAGTTAATGAGATAGATTAATGGAGTTTGCTCAGCAGAATCACATTTAAAGTGTCACTATCTTTTGTAAAGAATTATACAATAATGTGTCACATTACTATTCTACAGTAGATTATGCATCAGAAATATGGAATTCTGCAAAATTCTAGATTAAAATAAAGCACCTGATCATGACACAGTAGTAAAATGTAAGTAAGGATTAAGAAGTAGGTAAAGTTGAATAGAAGACTAAAAAATTTGCTTCCCAAATGCAAAAAAGCCAGACAGTGGTTCTTCTCGCAGCTTTCCTCTAAAAGAGTATTGGGTATCATGTAGAAGAATGAAATAAATTAGATTGTTTTTTTATAAAGGCACAGAAGAATGAAGACGAAAAAACATGGACGGATCACAAATCTCCTGTTACAGATAACAGATAGATTGCAAATAAATCAGAATTGCAACCCAAATCAAATTAGATTATTTTATAACATCCGTGAATTTGTTTGCCTGTGCCCGGATTTACTAATAAGCTTAAGATCAATTTTATGTCGTAACAAGGATTGTTCATGCAAGAAATACAAGGAAACGAGAGCTCAAAATATTCACATCTCTTGATGTTCCTGCATAGCCAAATAACTTCTCGGATCAAAACCTTGTCGTAACTAACATTTGTTTTTACAGGAAGGACAAGGGAAAGGAAAGAGCTGGATCTTTATATTTCTAATTCTTCATACAAAAACAAACTTTAGTTCCGAGACAGTTGGTCGTTTGTGTGTGAGTCCAGACAGTTGTGATTAAACAGGTTCAATATCGCTAGGTTGGAATGGTAAATGTTACGCCTTTTGTTTGTCCTACACTTGACCGATGCAGAATGATGAACATTGTTCATACACCTGGCTGTTTTGACATCACTGGGATGGAGCTGAAACTAGTTCGTGACTATATATATGATGTGGTGGTGGAAATCATGCCTTTGTCCTGAGAACATTTCCTTCGGATTTTCTGTGTAGTTAGACAATTTTATTGATTTCAAGAGTGATCCATTGGGCTGAAGGTGTTCATTCAGTCTGTTCAACAGGGACCAGACGTGAAGGAATTAGTCTGATAATGTAATCAGGCACAGTGACTTGGCTGATTCTTCATTATAATTATCTACTTTATAGATTGGTAACCATAATTATATTGATATTGAAAATGATATACTGTTTCTGACACAGTATATTGACGTCTCCTTTGCGTATGTCATGTCTTTATGCTTTTCTACATTAAAACATAGATATCTGGAGATTACATGTTTGTCTTGTTAATCACTGAGCTGAGCGTCAAAATATACTGAAATATCTTGAATTATTGTTTGTAATATCATATAGATATTCATTAGCAGAAATGATTAAGTAATTCCACAGAGGTTATGGTCAAGAATACAAAATAATGTCAAATATTACACTATTTTTAAGAATTATATAATCATTCCATAAAGACGACATTGTGCTCAATAAACTCATGTTTCAACCTGACAGTAGTTTCACTCAACATGTTTGTCACATTCTAAATAAAACTGTCCATTTCTGTATGGTGTCACCGTATCTACAATCAGAGCAAAACTTGAGCACCCCGATATGGTGAATGTAAGGTAAATATAATATTAACGTTACTAGCTACACCAAATATCGTAGCAGATCTAGGAGGTTAATCACCTTGAGAGTGATGTCAATGAGGTCGCTGAGGTGGTGAAGGTAGTGGAGTAAGCAGGAGAGCAAAGAGGCAACTGCGATGGTGGAAGCCAGGATTAAGCCCCACAGCAGGGTAGAAAAAGGGTATAAGATACTCCTCCAGCGGGATACGGGCAGTGGTGCACGTAGGAGGACTGCAAAGCTGTATCGCCAGTAGGGGTAGACGTAGTCGAAGTCACTGAACCGATCCGTGTTAAGCCTCATTGAACTGATCACTATGTCCTTTTTATTGTACATCATATCACCCAGCATACCATTCCAGGTTCCATTCTCCTTGACTCCCCATGTAACTGTGTCAATGAGGGTGATTTCATAAGTGAAGTTGTACTTATCACCTATGACCTGAAGTGCGTCTGGGTTTCCACCACCACATTCACTGTCTTTTCTATAGTATAAATAGGGTTCGTCGTAGCAGGAAACTGGTACCTTCAAAACCCGCCCCCCGAAGTTCTTGAAGCGGTAAGGAAAGAGTGTCTGTCTGGTTTTGAATTTCCCAGTGCTCCAGACTCCCAGTGGTGCCCTAGTACTTGTAGGTAAACTGGTGTAGGCGATTATGGGTTGATGTCCCGCTCGGTCTTGTGGCTGCAGTAACAAGATGTACTTTGAGCGCTGGACGACAGGTTGAACAATTACTGATGTGGTGTTTAGGTGCAGGTTGAGGCAAAAAAGGGTGAGGTAACTGGGGTTCCACTCTTTGTTATTTGCTAGGTTGAGGAAGAAGGTGGTGGGGTCGCGGTAGAAGATGATTATGACGATGAGATGGGAACCTTTGATGTGGTATGATGGACGGGTGGTGTGAATGAACGAGTGTTGAGTAGCGAGGAAGACTGGCGTGAAAGAGGCTCCAGCGACTCCCACTACCTGACTCATGTCAAGCAGGTGCTGCTCGAGGTCATCGCTCACAATCAAGAGGTTATGCCCGCGCAGTGGACCACTAACCATTGATGAAAGAGTCTGTGCAATTGTAGTGTGACCATCTGTGTGGGAAAAGAGGCATGTTATCACAAAAATTCTGTTGCTAATACTTTCCTGAATAGCTCATCATTCAAAATAAACTGATTCACCGAGTCGATGTTGGGGTATAAAGACGAAATACAATAATTATTAAAATTTGGCATCACTGTATAATTACTTTTTGAGCAAACACGCACACAAACTGGATTCTTCAGAATGACTAGAAATTGTGTGACACTGCTTACCAAACTGCACTTCGAGTTACTAGCCACCAAACATTGATTTATGGTTAGCACTTGGAGTTTGGCAGAAAAAAGAGTAGTGACAAAATTAGTCAAGTAGTAACTTTTCAATATAACTTGGGAAACACACACTAGCATCTCCAAACCTGGAATAAAAACTGCATAACTAAAAGAGAAACACCACACTGGCGTGCCATGTCCTGCGTAACGAAGTGCAGTTTCTTAAAGTCACTTTATAACTTGGCTAAGTCTGAACAAAATGTATACCAAATACACCTGTGTGGATATTGCAGAGCCAAAGTGTTGTCATACTGTGCCAGAAAATTATGTGAAATGAGCATCGTTTGAGATCGCTTGAGTATGAAAGGGTGAACTGAGAAACAACGGTAATTATAACAACGGCCTAAAGGAGCTTGTACAATACCTACCAGTATCGCTGACCGCCATGGACAGAATTCCAACATAACTGACCTCTTCCTTACAACTAATCATTCAGCTTATGCTGTTAATCTGTCCACTCTGTTAGGCTCCTCCGATCACAATCTTACCACCTTAACATGTCCTATAGCTCCAGTAAGGCCTCTGGATCCTCCAAACGGGGTGGGTTGTGGATCTTTGGAGCTGCTGACTGGAAGGCTCCTAGGCAATACTTCTTTGATTTTCCCTGGAATGATTATTGCTTCCATGGCCAAGAATCATCAGTGTGTGCCTTGTGCATTACAGAGGTTTTTCTCTCTGGCATGGAATCATACATTCCTTGCTCATATCCTTTGACTAATGCAAATAAACCTTAGTTCAATCATGCAGTTATTTGAGAGGAGCATGTGGAGCCACATAGAGAGACAGACTGACAAATGAGGAAGCGAAGGAATGTTGTGGTGTGGATGTGGATGTCATATAAAGCATTAGGAGAAATACATTGAGGTGGTTTGGCCACATGGAGACGATGGAAACCGAGAGACTGACGAGGAGAATGTATTTGAGCGAGGTGGAGGGGGGGGAGAGGAAGGGGGAGGTTAAGGATGACATGGAGTGGAGAGGTATATGAGAGAGGGGGGTGTGAGTGTGAAGCAGAACAGTGAAATGGCGGGGGACAGGGGGACATGAAGGCCATTTGTTGGTGGCCACTGCTTTATAGATTAAAGCGTCTGGCAATAGGTAGATAGACTAAACTCGCTTGTTCTAATCCTGTGCACAATATGGAGAAGGCCTACTAAATGTAACAGAGCCAACCCCCTCCTGAACCTCATCTTATGTTTCTGCCTGGAATCGTGTTAAGTCTATTCTTCGCTCTGCTAAAAATAATTGTATTCGTACTAGATGCTCTGACCTCTCCAATTCGAATTCCTTCTGCTCCTTCTGGCACCTTGACAAAAGCATTTCTAACAACTTTACCATCCTTCCTTCTTCATTTCCACTCTGATGGCTCTGCAGCTATTTCCTATACTGATAAAGCAGAACTCTTCGTTCATACTTTCTCCTCCAATTCCACCTTAGACGATTCCAGTGCTGTTCCTCCATCACTACCCCTCTCTGACTTCTTCATGCCTGACATAAAAATTTCTTCAATTGACGTACATTCTGCCAGATCTGACCTCAGTACTAACAATGCATATGGTTCTGATGGGGTCCCTCCTGTCGTCCTCAATGACTGTGCCCGTGATTACACCCTGCATAGGTAAACTCTTTCGCCTCTATCTGTCAACTTGCATCTTTCCTTATTGCTGGAAGTTTGCTTTCATTCAGCCTGTCCCAAAGAAGGGTGACCATTCTCACCCCCCTAACTATAGCCAAATAGCTTTAACATCCTGTGTTTCAAAAGATTTCGAGTTTATTCTTAACAGAAAAATTAAAGTATCTCTCCTGTCACAACGTTTTTTCTGATCGCCGGTTTAAGTTCTACCAGGGACGCTCCACGGGTGATCTCGGTAGCCTTTCAGACTCCTGGTCATCCTCCTTTCGGGACTATAGCGAAAGCATTGCTATTGAGCTTGACATCTCAAATGTTTTCGATCGAGTCTGGCACAAATATTATTGTTTTTTTTTTTTAAATCTTATCTGTGCCTTCAACTCTAGCTTTCTTTCTGGTCTTTCTATAGCTGTTGTTGTAGACGGCCACCGTTCTTCTCCTAGAACCGTTAAAGTTCCTCAGGGCTCTGTCATATCATCAACTCTCTTCTCTTTATTAATCAATCACCTTCTAAGCTGTACATCAAACCCTGTCAACTCATACGCTGATGACTCCACTCTCAACCTTTACATTCGCTTTCCTCAGCATCCATCTCAACAGTTACTTCAACGAACAAGGGATGAGGCTATGACACACCTAAAGTCTTACTTGGTTCATATCTCTGATTGGAGTAAAAATGATATTGTTTTCAATGCAACAGAATCTCAGTTCTTACGTCTATCAACCCGAAAAACTCTACCACAGAAGTACCTTCTAATTTTTAACAATATTCAGCTCAATCCTCCATCATCTTTAAACATACTTGAGGTTTCAAAGTCTCAGAATTTATCTTAGAAAGATCATGTTATCTCTCTTGTAAAATCTGCTTCCAAGAGATTGGATGTGATAAGCCGACTCAGTGCCTTCTTTACTCCTGCGCATTTGTTGACTTTATACACGGGTTTTATTCGCCCCTATGTAGAGTACAACTCTCATGAGTGGGGAAACTGTACACATTCTCAACAACGTGGAATCAAAGGCATTTCATCTCATTAACTCTCCTCTTCTTACTGACTCCCTTCAACCCCTGTCTCATCGACTCACATCTTTATCTTTTTTGTATCTTTATCTCTTTTGTATTGCTACTTCAATGGTCATTGCTCCTCTGAAATGTCTGCTTGCATCCCTCCATCACTATGGTGGGTGAGTAGCTCCAGTCAAGCAGCAAACTCTCATCCTTATTCTGGCCAGGTCTCTAATGCATGAGTTAACCGTTACTCTCAGTCCTTCATGTATGCAACAAGTCAGCTCTTTTATTATCTCTCTCTGTCTGTATTCCTTTTGCCTATGATCTCCAGACTTTCAGACACAATGTGTTGAGGCATCGCAAAATGAATGGATCTTATATTTGGGTCTCTGTTATCTTGTTTTTGTTTCTTTTTTTTCTTGAAGGGAACAATTTGTTAGCCCTTGGCCTTTGGTTTCTTCTTCTTGGAATTAAAAAAAAAAAAAAGAAAAGAGCGATACCTCTGACGATTTTATCGTGCAATACAACAGTATGTTTGTGGAAGGGTGCATGGAAAAGTTTGGAAGGAATGAGAGAGTGTTTTACATCGGTGATATGAATGGTAAGGTAGGGAATGTGAAGGTGGATGGAATAGTTGGTGAGTGGGGTGTGCCTCCACAGATAGATGAGAATGGCAGTGCGTTAGTGGACATTTGTGCTGGGAGGGGGTTGGTGATAGCCAATACCCTCTTCAGGCATAAAATGATCCACAGGTATACATGGCGAGTCATGAGATGGGTGTGTGGTGAACTGAATGAAAGGAAGGCAATGATTGATTATGTGTGTGTGAATGAAAGGATGCGAAGATGTGTAATGGATACGAGAGCTTATAGAGGTTGGGGGAGTGGACTTTCTGACCACTACTTGGTGGTGGCCAGAATCAAGATCCAAAATAAGATGGAGAAATAGAAGAAGGGAAGGACGGGAAGAAGGAGTATTTGCTAGGAGAGTGGAAAGGTTACAAGAGGGATGAGAAAAAAGCAGAGTATAAGAGAGAAGAGAAGGAACGATTGGGCAAATATGAATTGGAGCAGATGGGGGACGTGGAAGGTGTGTGCAGGATATTCACAGAAGAAATATGTGCAGCATGTGATGTGGTGTGTGGGATGAAGAGAAGACGGAGGGGGATGCAAGGAACAGCGTGGTGGAATGAAGAGGTGAGACAGGCTGTGGCACAAAAGAAGAAAGCATACAATGAATGGATGAGAAAAAGGGGAATGGAAGAAGTTGAGAGGTGGAAGAGAGAGCTATATGTAGAAAGGAAGAGAGGGGTGAAAAGATTAGTAAGAGAGAGTAAGAAGAGAGTGGATGAGGAATTTGGAAGCAATTTGAGTGTAAACTGAAGGGACTGTAAGAAAATGTTCTGGAAAGAGGTGAAAAGAGTAAGACAGGGTGGAAGTCAAGTTAGCAGGGGAGTGAAAGATAAAAATGGTAGATTACTAGTGGAGAAGGGAGAAAAAGTGAGCAGATGGAGAGAACACTTTAAGGAATTGTTGAACATAGAGGATGGAAGTAGTGCGAGTATAAGTGGCTGGGGAATGGCTGGGAGAAGGAGGGAGGTGAGAAGACAGGAAGAAATCAGTTGGATAGAAGTTGTGGAAGCAATGAAGAAAGTTTAATCGGGGAAAGCCCCAGGAATTGATGGAGTGTGTGGTGAAATGCTGAAGCATGGGTGAGAGATAGTAGTAGAATGGATGTGGAAGATGTGCAGATTGGCCTGGGAGGAAGGTAGAGTCCCGGAGGATTGGAAGTCAGGTATAATTATTCCCTTGTACAAAGGAAAAGGGGGAAAAGAGGTGTGTGGTAATCATAGGGGCATTTGTCTCCTTAGTATAATAGGAAAAGTGCATGGTAGGATACTTATTGACAGAGTTAGAGAAAGAACAGAGGAATTAGTTGGAGAAGAACAGGGAGGCTTTAGGAAGGGAAGAGGTTGTGTAGATCAGATATTCATTCTTAAATTTCTAATGGAAAAGTTTCTAGAGAAGGGAAAGAAGTTGTATGCAGTTTTCATGGATTTGGAGAAAGCATATGACAGGGTGGATAGACAAGGATTGTGGAATGTATTAAGAATATATGAAGTAGATGGGAAGTTGTTGAATGCTGTGAAGAGTATGTATGATGGTGCTAAGGCTGCAGTGCGTGTGGATGGTGAACTGAGTGAATTTTTCTCTTTGAAGGTTGGGTTGAAACTGGGATGTGTCATGTCTCCATGGTTGTTCAATCTGTACATGGATGGGGTAATAAAAGAAGTACAAGGTAGGGTAGTGGATGTTGGAGTGGCCCTGGTGAGAGAGGGTAGTGTTTGGAAACTCCCTGTACTGATGTTTGCGGATGATACTGTGTTGTTGAGTGAAGACGAAAGGGAGCTGCAAGACTTGGTGGATGAGTTTGGGAGAGTGTGTTAGAAACGGAAACTACAGGTGAATGTAGGGATGAGTAAAGTGATGATCTTTGAGAGAGGTGAAGTCAGAGAATGTACAGCGAGGTTGGATGGTGTGGAATTGGAAAATGTGAGTACGTTTAAGTACTTGGGTAGTGTGATGAGTAAGGATGGAGGTTTGGAGGGCGAAGTGCTTGAAAGGGTACAGCAGGGAAGGAAGGTTGCTGGTTCCTTGAAAGCAGTGATAAGAAACAGTGAAGTGAGCATGGAAGTGAAAAAGTTACTACATGACAGTATTCTGATACCAACTCTAACGTATGGAAGTGAAGCTTGGACGTTGTTGGAAGGACAGAAGTCAAGAGTGAGAGCAGTGGAAATGAGTTATTTAAGAGGAGCCTGTGTAATCACATGGAGAGACAGGCTGACAAATGAGGATGTAAAGGAGCATTGTGGTGTGGATGTGGATGTGATAGGAAGAGTTAGGAGGAATACACTGAGGTGGTTTGGCCATGTGGAGAGGATGGAGGGCGAAAGGCTGAAGAAGGAGGTGTATGTGAGTCAGGTGGAGAGGGGGAGAGGGAGGGGGAGGCCGAGGATGAGATGGAGGGATGGGGTAGAGAGGTATATGAGAGAGGGGGGTGTGAGTTGTGAGCTGGGCAGTGAATGGCGGGGAACAGGGCCACCCTGAACGGACTGAGGTGTCTGGCAATAGATAGATAGACAAATTATCACCAAATGATGAAGATGCACACAACCCAAATTTTTCAGTTTCTCAGTCTTTTACAAAGGTAAATCGGTAAGGAAGAGGCACTACACGGTAGGTGTCCGTACCCTGTAAGCTGATGAGAATACGACCCTTAGATTAGTGGTCTTTGGTCATCTACTAGACTGCTTACAAAGTTTTTTTCAACGAATAAGTAACCAAACGCTAGAAGCCCGGAATCTTTCCTTCACGCAGTAGCGAACAAAACAACTGTATAAACGCAGCAGCTGTACGGGGGTAAAGAGGACATGAAGTTTGCTTAGCACACCTAATCTCTTGTATGCAGATTTTGGAAGAGAGATATTATGCACCCCATTATTGTCTTGTGTGTAATCATGTCTTTTGATTACTGTTATAAACTATCCAAATCCCATATAACAGTGGCTTCCAAATTTTCACTCATACTGCCCCCATAACTTACCAATAATTTGATCCAACCCACGACACTGCAAGATCGAGAAAAGGAACAAGGAAAAAAAATAAAAGCTCCACTCTCTCGTATATTCTTCTTCCATCTCTTGCACACAACAATACAAACTTCTTCTTTTGCTTTCTCATTCTCACCTACTACCACACACATATACACCATCCATAGTATGCATACAGCCATTCTCTAACAGTTTCACCTCCCCATTTTGTCTCAGTTATTTCATATACATGCACTTTTTTTCCACATAATCACTTGTGAGATAATAATAAATGATTCATGCTTATACGATATATTGTTTTAGCTCTCAGACTGGGTTTTGCGTTTGAATTTTTCATTTCATCATTTCCTCTATTTGTTTTTTATTTCAGTTTCATAGATATCTACGCCTGCAGAAAAAAAGTTGAAAACCATTAAACACTTTTGTTTCCGAGAAAAAAATAAACAAAAAAAAATGGTAGGGGAAATAATGTACGGTTGTCAGCCTATATATGAGTCACTTTGACTGGCAACAGTGTATGAACGCTCATTGTCACATAGGCTTTTATACTCTTTAATGACGTATTTGTAAGAATTAGCAGTGGCGATTACCTAAAATAAAATATTCTGTATTCCGTATTTCACCAGCATTAAAAAGTGCAAGAGGTGACAGAAGAATTTTAAAGACGTATGAGAATAACACTCTGGCATTCCTTATTATTACAGTCTCTAAACTCCGTCCCCCCACTCTCCCCCTTACTCCTCTCAGTGTCCCTCCCCCACCCCTCCCTCTCCCTCCTACCGCCCAAGCCCTGTTATGCCTCTTCACTTTCTCCTCTTCCCACTCTCTGCCTTCATTTATTTATCCATGATGCTAACCTGTTTGGTGCACAGCAATTCTTTTGTCTCTTTACTAAACCCAGCCTGCTTCATTCTCAGTTGCTCACAGTACGTTAATAAAGCCAGTTACATATAACGTTTATAATCAACATTCCTTCTCTATTGAGTCCCATTCTCACCCTCCCCGTCTCGTTCCCACTCCTTTTATCCCAGTGTCCTTTTTTTCCTCCACCCCTTGTCACTGTCAACAGCAGCTAGATTAAGGAACACGGAGGTCTCGTTCTTGTGAGAGAATCCAACAGTGAGATTCCGGAAACAAACAGAAACCAACACAGAAACAAACAGACGTGAACGGCATTCCAAGTGGCGTGGGGGGAATTCCCGCCCGCGCCATTTGAAGGCTCTTTCGTCGCCCCAGGAGGCCGTCATTTGTATCAAAACTGCAAGACAAGCTATAGCTACAGAGTTACCTCTTTCCAGGTCTCAGTACATGGATTCGGTCCATCTTCCCAGTCATATTCACTACATCTAGGACGAACAAGCTGTCTTCAGTTAGTTTGCTAACACCGAAGAATCAATATGGCCTAATGCCCCACACCCGCATAACGGGTGATGGCCATATAAGTCAGACTAAAAAAAGAAAAAAAAAAAGTTCGTGTGATAGATTCCTCACTGATGTTTGTTTGAGTGAACCTGCCAGTCGGTGGCTATTATTTCAGTGGTCTGAATTAAAGAAACATGTGTGCCCATTCCTCTTACTTCTCTCTCCCCTCCCTAGGGAAGTGTTCCCATTTACCTCATACTGTTCACTGATTCATGAAGCGGGATCAGCAGCAATAATGTTTCAAATTGCTGCATCGTGTTTGGAGTAGTGTGTGAGAAAAACTGGCATCGCAAGAAACAAACTAATTTAGAGAAGCAAGAAACTTACAGAAACAGAAATACAGAAGAGTGCTGTTCATTAAGTTGGATAGTACAGTGCATAAAATATAACTGAAAGGTTGGGGGAGAAGTGGGGAGTATAGATGAAGGAGAGCGGGACGCTGGGAAGGTGAGAGTAAGGTTGGGAAGGATCATCGGAAGGGGTATCGGGGAGAGAGTAGGTGCTTTTCATAACGTTCTTCTGTCGCCTTTTCCACGTTTTTATGCTAATCAGATGTAAAGAACATTGTATTATAGCTGGTCTTTAGCACTAATTCTTACCAATAGATTTTTCAAGCATTAAAAAAAAAAAAATGTGGCAAGTGTTCCCCATATACTGTTGCCAAACAAAACGACCCTAATCACTCGAACAGGCTTGCAGGGAACTTGTGCTGACGACTGAAACTCCCAAGACGTCCAGCATGACGGAACTGAACTGAAAACGTTTAATGCATTGAGGGTGACGACCACGCATGTTCCAGTACTCAGCAAAATCCTTTAGATTCTTATTTTCATACCATCTTCATCGAACAACTTGCTACAATTATGAAATATTTCCTAAAGAGGGTTAAGTTCATTACACGTTTAACAAGTAATAAATGTTTTTGCGACTTTCAGCTCGCTCTCAGCAAGGAATGTTAATGTTACTTCTTAAATCATTTACCATGAAGCTTGGCTCCCCTTGCCCATAGTACGCGCCCCACAATTTACCATACAAGACAATGTTAATATCCCATATACAGGAAAAAAAAAAAAAATCCACAAGTAAAGGTGTTAGGAACCTGCCTAACTGATGAGATTAATGGCTGTTGTATCTGACCTGTAAGGAGAGCGAACAGCCTTAGGAAGCCGAATCCAACCACTGCAGGGACGGGTATAAGCAGGAGGAGGAGGAGGAGGCTGAGTTGTCCGGCGGAGTGCGACATGGTGAGTGAAGCAGCCACAACCACACCACCGCTCTCAACACATTACTATCAACAGATCAACCTTTAACGCATCCCTACTGCGCATGTCAGTGGGAAAAACACTAGACACAGTAAACACATCGACCTTTGTCATCTCCCTAGTGCGCACGTCATGGTGTCAAGTCGTTACCTTTACAGACAGCAAGGTTCTCCTTCTGTTCATGTCCCTACTGCCAAAACACTACCTTCAGCAAATACGATGACATTCACTTTCACTGCCCCTCAGCGCATGTTATAAAACAATACATTATTATAAATCAACATTTTAACCTTTATGATCATTAAAAAAAAAAAAAAAAAGGTGACATGTGCTGTGCCAACTGCGTCCCTCCTTCACAAACATGCTGCACGTAAACACCGCCACCTTTACAATAACCTACAATGTATGTTATTAGTCAAAATATTAACATAAGTAACAACTTTTATTCTCGTAAGATGCAAGTCACCTTCACCACCAGACTACCATCACTGACATCATCTCAACCTTTATCGGCCCCCCGCAACAAAAGTCTCCTCTGCATTATCGAGCATATAATCTGTTTTCTGCTACGAGTACTTTGAATTAAATGTGTGTGCAGTCAGTGCAGTCGGAAGAATAACAGTTTGACAGTAAATTTCACGATCACCAAAAGAAAACTAAGTAGCACAGGAAGGAGATAAATACCAATATTAAAATTCTGTAATTTATTTTGTATAATGGAAACAATACTGATGTAAATGATATTCCTGTTTTAGTCATTATTTAATTTCATATATATTTTGTCATTACATAAAGTATAATCTGTATGAATCTGAAGAGTAAAAAGGTGGATTTAAACAAAGATAAGTAAAAAGTTGTACGAAGGTTATATAGCTGTATTGTACGTGTTTAATTTTAATCTAATAGCCTATCAAAGAGAGAGGAAAATGTAAGCCTGTTTGCAATGCTCGTTGAAAAGAGCCAAACTTTTGTGGATAATAGTTATCAGAAAAAAAACGAAGTAGTGAGGAATACCGTAATCAAATCCACGAAAAAATATAACCATAACTTTATACCTGCGATTAATGGCAAACTCTGCACTGCATTTTTTTCCATTATTGCATTGGCTAAATAGTTTCATAACAGGTAGTCTATGGATATGCGATATATATACTTCTTAACGGGTATTCTTTGCGACCTGATGTAAAATTATATCTGTATCATAAGTCAGTATTAAGTCTACAGTATGTCAACATATGAGTGTCGTGCTCTTTGCAAATGTTCTTCCGGCCGTTCATAGTGTTTAGATAAGTAGAGAGGGAGGAAGTAGCACTGCAGTAAGAAATGACATTCGTAGTGATGCCTCAGTATTCTGGGCAAGACTTGGATCCGTATTCTCGTCGGTTGAGGATGTCCCCTAACACATTTTCTTAACTGACTTATTTTGTTTATTGCACCTTGCTGTCCTGTGTGTTGCATGAATTCTTGCAGTATCGTCCAACTGTACATAAATAACGTACATAAAGATATTAACCAGCGATGCCCAAATATATATCGCTAAGGAAGAGGTACTGAGGAGCCTCCTTACCCAACGAGAATACGGCCCTTGCAACATCCTCCTTCCAGGCACCCCATCCTTAGTGCTTTATTTGGATATGTTGCACCTTAACATAGGCTTGTGTTGTTTATATCATTTAATGTCGACATGGTTTCATCAGTTGCATACAAGAGGATAAGAATTAATAAGATATTAAGTGCAGAATAAATAGCAAAGGAAAAGGTATTAGGAAACATCAGTGGAATGTAGAATACGATCCTCAGTCAGAGATTTTTCAGAACGTTAGGTCACCAACCAAAAGAAAACATGTTGACACACCAGATGAAGTTCCCTTTGTTTATTATCTTGAGTTATTTACAGTAAATAAATAAATAAATAAATCACTCAATCAAGCACTGATACCTGATAATGCCTCAGCTTATCTTGCTGCTGAGAAAAAGATGAATATGCTACGTCAAATTAGCAAACCAAATAAAACTCAGCGTTGCTTCAGAGGACACATTTTTACCTAGGGTGAAAACTGACTGGTCCACCCCAGTACTTACAGTTTAACAGTTGGCATACCTATACAGTATCTAAATCCATTTGTATCTCGAAAGGAAAATGAAGTTACTATCGATACAGGCGATTCAATGAATAGCGAGTAACGTCAAAGACTGCTTAATTTAGGGAAGGAATGTCGCTTCCAAAATGGCATTGTATTGTCATCAGGATGTTTGTCAACGGAACAAGATAAGATACACTGCGCTGTTTGTTCAGAGTCCCTTAAAAGTCTTGACACATCCTGTAAGTATGGAATATTAAGTGACTCAGGCAACATTTCTTATATCTTTTAACTATATAAGATTAATGATATTTAAAAACTTTATTCACAAACATTACCCATTTTCATTATCAAAAGCTTTTCAAATAACAGTAAAATACAAAGCTACATTTTTAATGAGAAGCATAACATTGAGCTGTGTTATGCAGGGTAAATGACATTTTTTTAACTATGGCTATTATTCTCCTACTCATTTTGCATTTAATAAATACCATACAGCCGAAAATTCAGTAATACAGTAAGCACATACACCATGTCCTTCTGTGCTAGACAGCGCATCGCCAGGAGTGGATCAGGGTTGTTCCCACGGGAGGTCGCCGTCCATCTCTCACCGAGTCAACACCTCCACCCCCGAACTCGGTGTGACCAACTCTCCGCCAACAGCAGCCGAGGGGGTAAGGGCTTCTTCTCCAGTCCCTCCCGCCGATCTGGACGTTGATGAAAGAGAGAGAGAGAGAGAGAGAGAGAATGATGACGATGATGATATATATATATATATATATATATATATATATATATATATATATATATATATATATATATATATATATATATATATATATTCTGCTGAAATGTTTAACATGAGGATAATGAACACATTTTTTCACAAAAGAACAGGGACAAAGTGGACCTGGAGAGGTCCAAATGGAGAAACAAAAAATGAAACTGGTTTCATTATAGCAGATAAGAATAACACGATCACAAATGTCACAGTTATCAAGAAATTAAATATAGGAAGTGATCAGACAATGGCGGGTTGCACAGCCAGATTCAATTTCAGAAGAGAAAGAAGATGATTAAAGACAGAAAGAGATGCCAAATAAAAGTAAACGAAAACAAAGCAGCCTTTCAGTTTGAAATAATGTACAGATTTCAGGCTCTAAGTAATGTTGAATGTGACACTGATGAGCTGAATGACAGACTAGCAAAAGTGCTAAGAGAATCAGCGGAGGTAGTAGGAGAACCTAATACAACCAAAGCCATGAAGTATTCAGAAAAGACACCCGAGCTTATGTAAAAACGAAAGGAAATGAAAGTAAAAACAAAGAAAGATAAATAGAACGAGCGGAATTAAATCAACTTATCTACAAGAGACAAAGAGAAGAAAAAAGAAAGAGAAACATGGATCAGATCAAGGAAACCATCAGCTAATTGAGGAAACACAATGAAATAGCTAATTGAGAAAACTACAGAATATAATAAACCACTGTGCTTAGGTTTTGTTGATTACGAGAAGGCTTTCGATTCAGTGGAGCACATAGCAATTATAAATTCATTGCGAGAACAAGGAGTGAATGAGAACATTTGTAAAACTGCTCGAAAACATATATAAAAAGGGAACTGCTACAGTTAAGTTACATAAGGACTCAGAGAAAATTAAGATTGAGAAGGGCGTACGTCAGGGATATACAATTCTACCCAAATTATTTACAGCATGCCTATAAAGTATTTTCAGAAAGCTAGACTGGGAAAACAAAAGAGTGAATATAGATGGAGAAAAGTTAAACCATTTAAGATTTGCAGATGACATTGTCCTGATCTCAGAAACGGCTGAGACATTGCAAGAAATTTAAATGACCTGAACAGAGAAAGTCTCAAATTAGGGCTAAAGATGAGCCGGAGTAAAACTAATGTTTAATCCACAGAAACCAAAGAGCGTCATCAGAATAAGTGAAGGAATTGTTGAAGAAGTTGATGAGTAAAACAAACTGGGGTAAATACTAAAATTAACGAAAGATCGTGATGGCGAAATAAAAAGACGCATTACAGTTGGATGAAAAGCTTTCGATAAACATAGTTACATTATGAAAAGTAGCTTGCCAGTTTGTATGAAACAAAAGCATATAACGACTGTATAATTCCAGCTATGACGTATGGTTGTGAGACCTGGAAACTGACAAAATCGATGGAAAATAAATGAATCCGTTCTCACTGTTGGAAATATCTTTAAGAGACAGGAAAAAATCAAGTTGGGTGAGAGAGCAGATTAAAGTCAAAGATATTATAGAAATTGTAAAAGAACAGAAATGGAGATGGGCAGGCCATATAGCAAGAATAGGTGATAACAGTTGGAGCAAGACGAAGACTGACTGGACACCAAGAGATTGTAAGCATAGAAGAAAAAGGCCAGACAAAGAGAAATTTTCAGGGAAAACGTTGCAAAGATTGGCTTAGTCAAGGAATTCGTGGAAAAAGTTGAGCGAGGCCTTGGTTCAGCAGTGGACTTGTATTAGCTGATGATGATGATAATTCATACACACACACACACACACACACGCACGCATATATATATCTATATATATTTATATATATATATATATATATATATATATATATATATATATATATATATTGTTATGGAACAGAGAAAGATAATGTACACTTTAAGTGAGAATACTAAAAATCACTACTGTCCCGTAAAGTTCCAGGTTCAAAACAAAGAGTTAGGTAAAATTACAAGTTAAAGTTTAATGCTCAAACTAACAACAAAACATTCAGGACTCATAAGGATAATGTAATGGCAAAAAAAAACAGGTTAAATAGATGGTTAACAGCAATAGCCTCTATTAACACGAAATTAGCATGAGTAAATTTATCTAAGTCAGCCCTGATAAAATGAAAATACACTGGGTAATGCTCAGTTAATGCAAGATAAATTATTACAGATACAAAATATTATTAAAACTGGCTGACAAAATGAATCCTACATAAATTACAAAAACCTCACTAGGCCCAAGAATTAACCCTACGCTACACAGCACAAGAATAAATGCAACAACAGTTATACTCAAATTACACAGCTGCTAGATGGTTGGAGACTTCCTGAGCACTCACAATAATAACTGTACAGTGGAGGACAGAGATGTGAACAAAATGAGGAGTAGATCTAAGTGGCAATTAATGTAGAGACTGAGCTCATTATATAGGGGCCGGCAGAGCTTGATACAACTTGTAAGAAGGACGCGCAAATGAAGAATCGGGACAAAGAGTTGACAAACCAGCTCTGAACAACAGAAAGAACGACTTACTCTACTATAACGGTAGAAGGGGGGACTGAGGCAGAACAAGCTCGTGATCAAACATGCAGCATACTGTGCGTTAAAATTACACAAAGGATGATGAAATCATAGGCTATGTAACACCTCCCCTCAAAGAAAAAAGAAATTAACGAAGGAAATTTCTTATTACTCTAAAACAATCTGTCTAAAGTCTATATAAGCAATCTGCAATAACATTTTCTTTCCCCTTGACATGTTGTATGTCTAATGAATACTCCTGAAGAAGTAGACTCCATCTTGTCAATCTCTGATTTTTATCTTTAAACTTACTAAGGAATTTCAGTGGGTTATGATCGGTATAAATGACTATGGGGTCAAAACCAGAACACAAATAAAATGAAAAATGCTGTAAACCCAATATCAAGGCCAAAAGCTCTTTCTCAATAGTTGAGTAGTTCTTTTGAGGTGGAGTGAATTTCTTACTGTAAAAAGATACAGGGTGTTCAATACCCTGATCATCCTCTTGCAGCAAAACAGCCCCAGCTCCTGTATCACTTGCGTCAACAGCCATCTTAAAAGGCTTAGAAAAATTTGGAGTAGCGAGCACTGGCTGACTTAATAGGATAGCTTTATGTTTGTTGAAAGAGGATTCACAGTTATCGGTCCAGACAAATTTAACTCCCTTTTTCAGTAGGTCTGTAAGTGGTGATACAAGAATTGAAAAGTTAAGAACAAATCTCCTGTAATAACCTACCATTCCCAAAAATCTTTGTAGCTCTTTCCTACTTTTAGGTCTGGGAAGATCACTTATAACCTGAACCTTAGCTCCTGGTGGTGCAACATGTCCATCACCAATTACGTACCCAACTTTAGCTTGACCAAACTCACACTTTGATAAATTAGCTACAAGATTAGCATGAACCAAACGCTCAAGAAATTTACTGACATGGCATAGGCGATCTTTCCAGTTGTCACTGAAGATTAATACATCATCAATATAAACAACACACCCTGCCAAACCCTCTGTTACAACATTCATGAGCTTCTGAAATGTGGCTGGTGCATTCTTCATACCATATGGCATTACAGAACATGCAAAAGTCTTTCCTAGTGTTACAAAACATGAGATCTCCCTAGCACGTTCAGTCATAGGTACTTGCCAGTATCCCCTTAACAAATCAAACTTACTTATGTACCTAGCCTTTCCGATCTTGTCTATGCAATCTTCCACGCGAGGGAGAGGCTAAGTGTCTGTTTTGGTTATCTGATTAACACGTCTGTAGTCGATGCAAAGCCGCTGTGACCCACCTGGCTTAGGGACTAGAGTGACAGGAGAACTCCACTCGCTCTGACAGGGCTCAATCATCTTGTGGTCCAACAGGTAGCCAAGCTCCTTCTGGATGAGAGGAACTTTCACTGGGTTCACACGGTAAGGAGGCAGTTTAATTGGCTTTGCGTCTCCAACATCGACATCATGCATCAACACAGTAGTTCTTCCTGGAGTGGCATAGAGCACTTGCGGGTACTCCTGCAGTAATGCCGAAAACTCCTGCCTTTCCTCGGGAGGTAGATGAGAAAGCTTAGTCTGGAGATCATTCATGATATCAGGATTCTTCCCCAAACTATCACTCAGGCTCATAATGCATGGGAGAGCTTCACTTGCAGACTCGGGTGGAACAGCTACAGTGCACACTGGATTATTTTCGTCACGCCTGTGATATAACTTTAGCATGTTGATGTGACATAGTTGCTTATTCTTTCTACGATCTGGTGTGGCGATGACATAGTTGACATCACTGAGTTTCTTCTCCACGAAATAAGGACCACTAAACTCGGCTTGAAGAGGTTGCCCATGAACTGGTAGCAGAATCAAAACCTGATCTCCTGGCTGAAAGTGGCGTAACCTGGACTTCTTATCATACCAAGTCTTCATCTTCTCTTGAGCAGCTCCTAAATTCTCTCTCGCCAGCTGTAAAGCAGTGGACAGCCGTTCTTTGAACTTCATCACATACTCCAGCAGGTTGACGTCATCTTCCTCCGACAGCCAGCATTCCTTGAGTAACTTAAGGGGTCCTCTTACTTCATGGCCAAACATTAGTTCAAAAGGTGAAAAGCCCAGTGATTCATTTGGAGATTCTCATGCAGCAAATACAACGAATGGAAGACCTTTATCCCAGTCTTTCTGATGTTCCAAACAGTATTTCTTGAGCATCGATTTGAGTGTTTGATGATATCTCTCCAACGCTCCTTGGGTCTGGGGATGGTAAGCTGAAGACGTGATCTGGGTGATGCCCAACTCTTTCAGAGACTGCTTGAAAACATTTGACATGAAATTACTTCCCCGGTCTGACTGTACCTCCTTGGGCAGACCAAACTTTGTGAAGAACCCTAGCATTTCCTTAACCACGTTCTTTGCTGAGATATTTCTAAGTGGAATGGCTTCGGGATAACGAGTAGCCATATCAATCAGGGTCAACACTTAAGAAAATCCTGAAGAAGTCTTAGGAAGAGGGCCCACAATATCCACCAACACACGGGTGAAAGGCGCCTCAAAAGGAGGAATGGGAACTAGAGGTGCAACCTTTTCGGTCTGATTACACTTCCCCACAACTTGACAGGTGTGACAAGACTTACAATACCAGGAAACATCCCTGAAGATACCTGGCCAGTAGAAGTGTTTCAAAATGCGTGCCACAGTCTTCCTCACTCCAAGGTGTCCTGCCATACTAGAATCATGAGCCACTCTAATGATATCCTGCCTACAAACACGAGGGATGACAACTTGATGTACAACCTCCCATTCACAGTCGGCTGATGCTGTTGGGGGTCTCCACTTCCTCATAAGTACTCCTGACTTTACATAATAACAAGTAGAAGCACCGACTGACTCTTCCTCACTGCAAGCAGAGTTAGCTAGACCTTTCAACTCAGGGTCAGCAACCTGCAACTCAACCGACTCTTGACGAGACAAATTATCAACACTACGGGGTACTGCCTCATCTGGTGAGTGGTCCAAATTAGCAAGAAAAGTGTCAGCTAGGATAACATCATCATCATCATTATCCTCTAAGTCACCAGTAACTTTAGACTTAGCCCTAGTGACAGCACATGCAGGGAACACATCAGGGACATCACAATCCTGGGTCGCAGCCAATGGCTCACTAGACAACCGAGGAGCTGGACACACTTGACTTCCACCAATATCATTTCCAAGTAAGAAAGTTACACCTGACATTGGGAGTGTCTCAACCAACCCAACCATAACGGAACCATTAACAAAACCAGACTCTAAATTCACTCTGCACAGAGGGACAGAGAAGTAATTTTTCCCTACACCTTGTAAAATTACAGTTTCATCAGAGGAATTAACATTAGAGCCTAAAATACTGGTCAGCATAAGGGATTGGCAAGCACCTGTATCATGATATATTTTAACTGATTTCCTGTCATCACTGTCCAGAGGACTGACAAAACCATCAGACAGAAAATTAGCACATGAACTCTTGAGAGTGTCACCCACGTTACTGCTCAAAAGAGGAGCTCCATCATGAGAATTTAAGTTACCCCTCAAAGCAGGTTCAGTTAACTCTGTTAAAGAATTCTGGGAACTCTCAAGGGTGGACACTAGACCAATTGACTGAATTTTTAAAGACTCCTTTTTGTTCACATCACGCTGTCTCCTGAAACATTTCTCCGTAGTATGACCAAGCTTACTACAATAAGTACATTTACTTTTCTGAAATCTAGAGGTGGAGCTGGTATTTACTTCCTGAGAAACATCATCTTTATCCTCTTTCCTGTTACCTGTACTCTGAGTAGAGGCAACGTACTTACTCTCAGCTTTCCTTTTTTCTTTAGAATATCTCTTGTGAGTGAGAACATATTCATCAGCTAAAACTGCAGCATCAGACAAATTATCTATTCTTTTCTCATCAAGATATAGGCTTACATCTTTATAAATACACCTCTTGAAGTCCTCCAGCAAAACCATCTGCTTAAATTTGTCAAAATCAGAATCCACATTCTTAGAATTTAACCACTGCTCTAACAGATCTTCTTTGATTTTTGCATACTCAACATGGGATTGCTTATCTTGCTTGTAAGTTGTCCTAAATTTTACTCTATAAGCTTCAGGAACAAGCTCATAGGCCTTAAGAATCAAGCTCTTATCTACATCATAATTATCAGATTGATCCTGAGGCAAAGATGCATAAGTTACTTGAGCTTTACCGGTGAGAACAGTTTGAAGGAGTACTGGCCAATACTCCTTGGGCCAATTAAAACCTGTAGCTACCCTCTCAAACAACTGAAAATACTTTGTTAAATCAGATTCATTAAAAGAAGGGACAAGTTTAACATTTTTAGCCAAATCAAAATCATCAGAGCTAGATGATCCAGTTCCACCTTGTTTCATGCGATACTCATGGTCTGCCTGAATCCTAGCAAGTTCAACTTGTGCCTCAGCCTCCTTAGCACGGGACTCCGCCTCCTTAGCCTGAGCCTCCTGCAGGGCTAGCTGTAACTTAGCTAATTCAATCTGCGTTTGCTCATTTGGAGGAGTTACATTAAACAAGCTTTCATTAATCATGTCAACAATTTGATCTTTAGAATGATGAGAGCGAACAACAATTCCCAATTGTTGAGCAACCAGCTTAAGTTCATTCTTTGTTCTGTTTTCTACATCACACACTGTTTGCACATTTGACAAAAAATCTTTGGCTTCATCAAGTGTAGAATAGTAGACATCATGAATAAGTAACAGTCACAAAATATCAAGCAATATCCTTATGATAATATCCTGAATATCCTGATAAGAGGTCGCCAAATTTATGTTACGGAACAGAGAAAGATAATGTACACTTTAAGTGAGAATACTAAAAATCACTACTGTCCCGTAAAGTTCCAGGTTCAAAACAAAGAGTTAGGTAAAATTACAAGTTAAAGTTTAATGCTCAAACTAACAACAAAACATTCAGGACTCATAAGGATAATGTAATGGCAAAAAAAACAGGTTAAATATATGGTTAACTGCAATAGCCTCTATTAACACGAAATTAGCATGAGTAAATTTATCTAAGTCAGCCCTGATAAAATGAAAATACACTGGGTAATGCTCAGTTAATGCAAGATAAATTATTACAGATACAAAATATTATTAAAACTGGCTGACAAAATGAATCCTACATAAATTACAAAAACCTCACTAGGCCCAAGAATTAACCCTACGCTACACAGCACAAGAAAAAATGCAACAACAGTTATACTCAAATTACACAGCTGCTAGATGGTTGGAGACTTCCTGAGCACTCACAATAATAACTGTACAGGGGATGACAGAGATGTGAACAAAATGAGGAGTAGATCTAAGTGGCAATTAATGTAGAGACTGAGCTCATTATATAGGGGCCGGCAGAGCTTGATACAACTTGTAAGAAGGACGCACAAATGAAGCCATGGGGACAAAGAGTTGACAATCCCGCTCTGAACAACAGAAAGAACGATTTACTCTACTATCACGGTAGAAGGGGGGACTGAGGCAGAACACGCTCGTCATCAAATATGCAGCATACTGTGCGTTAAAATTACACAAAGGATCATGAAATCATAGGCTATGTAACAATATATATATATATATATATATATATATATATATATATATATATATCTATATATATGAGTCTCTGTTGTACAGTGGTAGAGTGCGCGTTTCGTACACGGGTGAACCAGGGTTCGTTCCCAGCCAAGGTAATAAACTTTGGGAGTGTTCACCCGGCCACGTACTGCATTGGCGGACACAAGGGGAGCCGTGGTTAAAGCAGTGTCGCTTACTGTAAAGTATGCTTGCACCCAGTCTACTTGCACGGGCCGATTACACTTGGTTCATGGACTAAACACACATCCAAAGCCACTACAATTACTCTTACAAGCACTTCTCACCCTACATACAATCTCTGCCAGACAGCCTAAGCCACTTGGTAGAGATACATTGGCTGTATTGTCCCGACTTCGGTCGGGATAGGCCGGTCCTTCAGTGGTTACTCCAACGGCTGATGATGATGATATATATATATATATATATATATATATATATATATATATATATATATACAGAGATACTTTTCAAGGGGTACATAGTATGTTGTTCATACTGATTCCCCAGGTTTATCTCAGACGTGAACCCAGTTGACAGCAGTCTTAATTTGTCCTCCATGCAGTCTCCATGCTTCTTTCGGGCGATAGGAAAGAAGAGACGTAGATGAAGGATGGTTCCATAATCAGATATTTAGCTGCCTGGTTATATCATTGCCACCACATGAAGGCGTACTTCTCAAGGATCAGCAAATTGTGTCGACACTCGCAAGAAGGTTTGCATTTATAGGCTTAAGGAAATCAGGTTCTTTAGTGCATACTTCATAAATGTGACCAAAACTGAGAAATTTTCAGCTGTTTCTTCAAGGTCATTATTATTATAGTGTTTACATTCGTTATTATCCTCTCACACCGATAACATATTCTTCATCTTAATCATGATATTTTCTGACTTTGAATCAAGTTCAGGGACCTCTGTTGTAGTGTAGAGATTTATGAATGGTGTATTCTACTTCTGTTTCGAAAAAAAAAAAATCTCCAAAGCTGAATCAGCTGGTTTGATGATTCCAAAAAAAAAAAAAAAAAAAAAGTCACCACACAGAAATGGTTAATGCCAGTCCTTAAAAAATAAATAAATAAATAAAAATAAATAAATAAAAGAAGTCATTTTTTCCAAACCCTGTTTCCCCCCCTGCGTGTCCCATATGTGTCCTCATAAAATTCAGACATTTTCAACGCTCCAAAGTGCCACAACCAACGTTTCTTTGGAGGATCCATAGGCCGTACTGGAGCGATAGGATAGGTTAAGGTGATAAGACTGTGATCAGAGAAGCCCAGCAGAGAGGAAAGATTAGTTGTAAGGTAAGAGGTCAAGTATGTTGGAACTCTCTCCATTGTGGTCAGGAATTCGGGTTGGGTGCTTGACAAGTTGCTCTAGCTCAAGGATAGAAAAGATGTAGGCTTGTCCACCAGGTGAATCAGTGAAAGGAAAGGAGAGCCAAATTTGGTGGTGAACATTGAATCTCATAAAATGGTGATTTCAGAGAAGGGAGAAATGGATAGAATGGGTTCCCTCTTAGATCTAAGATAATCGAATAATTTTTCAAAGTCAGTAGAATTATGGGATTAGTAAACAGCACATATATATTTAGTCAGACAATGACAGGAATGCCGAAACCAGAGAGTAGAGAAATCGGAAGATTCAAGTTCAGGAACACGAATGCAAGATATATCGTTGCATATATATACACAACTGCCACATCTGGCTTTGACATGAGTATAAAGTAGGAAGATACAGAGAAAGGTTTGCTATCATTCACACCCCACCTCACTCCCCTTTCTCTCATATACCTCTCATCTCCATCCCAACACCTCATCCTCGGTCTTCCCCTCCCTCTCCTTCTCTCCACTTCACCTACATGTACCCTCTTAGTCAGTCTTTCATTCTCCATTCTCTTCACATATCCAAATCACATCAGTGTATTTCTCCTAATATTTTCGACCACATCCACATCCACCCCACGACGTTCCTTCACTTCTTCATTCGTCAACCTCTCCCTCCATGTAATTCCACATGCTTCTCTCAAGTAACTCATTTCCACTGTTCTCACTCTTGACTTGTTCCCCTCTAGCAAGGTCCATGTCTCGCTTCCATACGTCAGGGTTGGGATCACAATACTATCATGCAGTGACTTCTTAACTTCCATACTAACCTCCCTATTTCTCATCAAGCTTTCAGTGAACCAGCAATCTTCCTTCCCTGCCGTACCCTTTCACGCACTTCATCCCCAAAAGTTCCATCCTCACTCATCACACTACCCAAGTACTTGAATGCAATCACATTCTCCATATCCTCACCATCCAACCTCACTGTGCATTCTGTGATTTCATTCCTCTCAAACACCATAACTTTACTCTTTTTTCATTAACTTTCAGATTCCTCTTCCTACACACTGTCCCAAATTCATTCACCAATCCTTGCAACCCCCATTCATCTTCACTCAACAATACTTTATCATTAGCAAGCAGCAACACAGGAATCTTCCACATCTCAACCTCATTCATTAGAGCCTCCCCCACATCCACTGCCCTACCTTGCACCTTCTTTACAACCCCATTCATGTATGAAGACATCACACATCCCTGTTTCAGTCCCACATTTAGATCAAAGAACTCACTCAGCTTACCATCCACTTGCACCGTAGCCCTAGCTCCTTCGTACATTCATTTCACAGCACTCAACAGTTTCCCCTCCACTCCATATAGTCTTAATACCTTCCACATACATACCTTGCCTATCTATTATGTCATAAATTTTCTCCAAGTCCATGAAGGCAGCATGCATTTTCTTTCCCTTCTCTAGATAGTTCTCCACTAAACATCTTAGAACAAATATCTGATCTACACACTCTTTTCCCTTCCTACATCCCCCATGTTCTTCTCCAACTAGCTTCTCTGCTATATGCCTAACCCGATCAATGAGTATTCTACCATATATTTTTCCAGTCACACAGAAGGCAAATATCCCTCTGGTTACCACATACTTCTCTCTCCACTTTTCCTTTGTATAAAGGAACAATTACACCTGGTTTTCAGTCCTCTGGAACCCTTCCCTCTTCCCAAGCTAGTGTACACAAGTTCCATATCCAGTAGTCCTCCTACACCTCCACATGTCACCACTTCGGCGCTAACACCCACCATCAATATTGAATATAAGCTAGGCTGTCTCATACAGGATTGGTGTATTGGCATTAGCAGGGGTGTATTTTTACGACATGTCAGAGGGTCATCTGGTTGATCATTAAAGTCTGCTTTTTAGGAAATTCAAATCCTTAAACTGTTCCCTGCCCCAGCCGGGATTCGATCCTGGGTCCATTAGGACTGCAGGCCGCCTCCCTACCGATTCAACCACCGCCTCTATATAATAAACTCCATGACCCAGGAGTGCTCTAACTCACCTCACTGATACACAAACGGAAGAGGTGAAAAAAGAGAGAGAGCCTACCTTTTCACTCTAACCAGCAACCCACCATTTAATAAGCAGAAACAAGTTCGAGCCATACTATGTCTCACTTTATTCTGGCAGTGCTTCGATGATCTACAATCGACCTCTCTATCTCCTTACAAGTACCTATGACCATGCTATCGAGAATTGCAAGTGAAGACCTTCTGATAAAGACTGTCAATTCGGCTAAGGTAAAGGCTTTGCTTACAATGAGCAAGTTCCATTGTTATAATGTAGAGACCAAGATCTCGCACTCCATGAATTCTTGCTGGGGTGTTATCACCTGTAGGGATCTCGTGGTTATGGAGGAGGACGACATCGTGCAGGAACTAGTTTAGCAAGATGTAAGAGACACAAGATTTACAACTAGATTTTCTGAGAGCAGGAGGATGAAGACTACAACTGTTATCTTAAGTTTCGGAAAAGTATCTCTTCCAAATAATGTTAAAGTTGGATACGAAATTGTTAACGTTAGAACATGTATCCCAAACCCCCTTCGTTGCTCAAAATGCCAAATTAATGGACATCATGAAAAAACTTGTCAGGCTTCCAACTTGGTGTGTGTCAAGTGCACGGCTGTAGGTCACTTTGCTGACCACTGTACATCCGAGACTGAGTGTTCCTTTCACTGCAAGTACACTCACTCCACTTCCTTGAGGGTTTGTCCCAATAGAAGGAGGAGAAAGAGGTTTGCACAGTGAAGGCAACTAAGGGCATTTCCTATTATGATGCTAGGAAGAAGGTGAAGGAGCTGCCTGCGACTCCCAAGCCTAATGTCTCCTATGCATTGGTGGTTGTGTCCCATCCCGTGATGTACACTATGGAGACACAGACTGACCTTACTTTCCCTCCTAATGCCACGTACCCTACCTCTCCTGTACGCCCCAACTCTCTTATGGACATCCCTGTTGCTACTTCATACTCTCAAGCTGCTACTGCTTCTTCGCAGGCCATGTGGCCAAAACTGAAGTCCAACAATTCTGACAAGATTAACTTGACCACCCTCAGCAAGCAGGCACGTCCTCATGTTCTTCCTGCTCCTGGTCCAGTGGGCAAGAGAAAGGTAAGCTCTTCCTTGGGGGAATCAGGGTGCCTAGTTATTGATGACAAAATGGAGGTTTCTGTTAGCAAGCACTGGGATAGGTCCCCTGGTAGTCGCTCGCCAGTTGGGCGTCCTAAACTAAACTCAGGGCACTTTACGCACGTCATACCGATACCCAAAGAGGCTGGTCCTCCTATGAATCCCACGTCATTTCATCCTATTGTGTTGACTTTTTATCTTTGTAAGGCCATGGAACGAATGGTTAACAATAGGCTTCTTTTTGTTTTAGAGTCAAAGAATTTGGAAAATGGTCAACCACGTGGCTTCCGTAAATACAGAAGTTCACTAGATCATTTAATGAATTTGGTTCCTCATATTGCAGAAGCATTTGCCAATAAAGAATTCATGATAGGGGTGTGCTTGGACATCCATAAAGCCTACGACATGACATGGCAACACGGTATACTAATGAAGCTCTATGTTTATGGTTTATGAGGTAATTTGCCTATTTTTATTTCAAATTTCTTAAGGGAAAGAACTTTCTCTGTCAAATTGCCCTGTAATGTAACATCAGATATATTTATCTAGGAAAACTGGGTGCCGCAGGGAAGTGTGCTTAGTCCCACTTTTTTTAGTATAATGATCAATGATATTCTGTTATCAGCTCCCATCCCGAGGAATCTTTAATACTCACTCTATGCTGATGATTGTGCAATATGGCACTCTTCCCATGATGCACAATTTTCGGCTGGGCGGATTCAAGCAGCCCCTGACTCCATCCACCAATGGGCCTTACAGTGGGGATTTAAGTTTTCCGTCCCTACGTGTGCCGCTGTAGTTTTTACCACCCATAAGGTACCTAATTCCTGCCTGACTTTGGATAATCAGGTGGTACTTTTTCGAAATTCTGTAAAGTTTTTGGGCCTACATTTTGAACATCATTTGAACTTTAAAATTCATGATAATAGAGTGCTTTCTCTGTGGTAAACAGTTAAATGTCCTCAAGTACCAAGTAGGTACTACTTGGGGTGCCAACAGAAAATCTTTATTAACCCTCTCAGGGTCACTCTCGCGATTCACGTTTCATGTGGATTGTTCTAAAGATGTTCAGTCACTCAAATTGCGTTTCTAAACACACAAAGAATCGCCAAAAATTAAGTTTCTGGCAGATTTATGTCAAATTTTGATGCGTCGTAGCGAGCACAGCGCTTTCCCATGGCGAGGCATTGGCAACACTGAGCTGCCTCACGGGGTCCAGCACTTATCGATAAACCTCAGTCTCTTCCAAGCAGCCAGGCGATGAGGTTGCGTCGCGTGTACTTTCCCTTTAATCACGTACTAATTCTCCCCCTCCTGCCCGAGCCGAAGCCCCTATGGACTCAGTTTGATAATCCAGTATTTGTGATTGCCAATGGGGCAGCCCTACAAGCTAGAGGAGAGCTCAGCACATGTCCGTTGTCTCTGCAACCATGCATAAAAGTCCTTGCATGATCAGGGATTTGGCACCGCATTTTAACGTGGTAGCGTCCGGACTGACTCTATTGGATACATTTATGTGAAGCTACAAAACGTAGTGAATGTTTTTGGCATATCCAATAGAGCCATGATTCCAGGGGCTTCAATGATGAGTGAAAGGAAGCGTGGCCCATTGAACTGGGCAAATTTGGGCTGTCTGGACATTGCTACTCCCCATCCAGTCCTAGCATGGGAAAGGTTGTCTAGATGATGATGACTGAATGACTAACGAACTGAATCTCACAGACGAGTTCAAACACATAGACCAGATGGCCAAAGTCTACGCAGAACTGTTCATGTGCTTCATTGTAGGTGTAGCTCGTTTCATACAGTGCAAGGACTGTTTGCAGGTGCTGCTCCCATTGTTGTGATATTTCCTGGTTGTGTAGTGGTATGGTAAAAAGAAAAGGACCTGGTATGATCACGGTTCTCTTTTGTGCCTTCCTCCTGAATTCACCTAATCTGTCTTTC
Source organism: Coenobita brevimanus (assembly GCF_032717465.1). Classification (NCBI taxonomy): domain Eukaryota; kingdom Metazoa; phylum Arthropoda; class Malacostraca; order Decapoda; family Coenobitidae; genus Coenobita; species Coenobita brevimanus. The sequence continues at coordinate 4,946,254 of NC_136997.1, forward strand.
TATTGTTATGTTTGTATCAAATGTTTGAACTGTCTGTTCAGGATTCACTTCCTGTAAATAATGGGAGATCATGCCGCCTCTCATCTCCCAAATAGTTGGATGCATGGTGCTTTCCTTTTCCATATCAAGGCACAGTAGGTCTGCTTGGCATTTTGTGTTAAGGAGTAAGATGAAATGTCGTGGTGATTATCGCCTAACCGTTAGCATTTCTTTTTTCATAAGAAATTCGGACTCTGTAATTCTCGCGAGTCGATGTTAAGGTTTCGGAATTTCCTGGGTTCATTTATTCCTACATCCCATCAGCAGCAGATATGAAGCTTGAGGAAGTCAGGCTAGCCAACTACGAATGTGTAACTGGAAGAGCTGTCAAGATGTTTATCTTCGGACAAAACCGCAACACAACTTTTGTCTTCGTACATAAAACAAATACATCACTTGTCACAATACTGGACATATCTAATATAAGTGGGTTTTCTATATTATCCACGGTGGGTCCACCTGCATAGTCTACATCCATGGGTCTTCTTTATATTTGAGGGGTTCAACCCCTCCCATCCCCCTATGTCGAACACTAATTACAGCCTCTATAGCCTCAACTTCGGTCGCTTCCCTTATGAAGGACTCTCTCTCTCTCTCTCTCTCTCTCTCTCTCTCTCTCTCTCTCTCTCTCTCTCTCCATACAACATGAACATCTACTGTGGTCATTTCCATTCCCTCCTCATTTTCCTTCCAGGGATTATAAGTTCATGTTTCCGAATAATAAGTTTGGACAGAAAGAACATAGAATGTACAGCTATTTTTTTTAGTTTTTTTTTTACTTCTATTCCTTATAATGTTAACTAGTTTGCTAAATCCATCTTTTTCAATCATGGGTTTCATTGGAGTTTTATTTTGTTCCTATATGATATCCCATATCATTAAAGCAATATAAGGAAAAATAATATAATAACCTCTGATGTTTACTTTATTATCATTCATCGGTACACCTTTATTTTAAGGATTTCCCATTTATCTATAAGCGTTTATCCTTCCTGTAATTGTAAATCAAGGCTTGGCACTAGACCTCATGGTAAGTATTATATACTGCAGGTAGCATAGGAGGTCTCGTTCCACCACTTCCTTAGCGATTAATTGTGCATACAACACATTAACCTGCCAAAACTAAAATGGCAAATCAAACCAGTATAGTATCGGATCTATCAGTATGACTGAGATTGGTCAGACACATCAACCCCATATATGAAATGGGGCGAAAGGAAAAAGAAAATAAGCAAGAAATTGATGATTACACTAACATTCTTTAATGATACTTGTATCTTTTTAATTTCAACATACTTTCCATTAGTAACATACAAGTAAATATTGAGGTGTAATGTATAGAATAAATCGCCAAGAAATAGTTGTTCGTAGGGAAAAAATTGCCTCAAACCTGATGACCTTGACCTTTAACCTTTAGGGTACATTGGGTACACAGGTGCATGGCACGTGATGAGGTAGCAGGTGTTAGGGTACATAGAGGTCATTGACCTTTATGGTACACACGTGCTTTGCATATTAATGGGGTAAGGTACATAGAGGTCATTAACCTTTGTGTACCCAATGACCATGCCATGACCATTGCATAGTGCCTGACCTTGAAGGTGATTGATTTTTAGGGTAGCGAGAGGTCATAGAGTTAGAATCTGCAGTTGCAGGTTTTAAATGGGGTCTTGTGTGTCCCAGAGGTCGTTGACCTTTGCGTACCCAATGACCTTGACATGACCATGGCTTAGTGCATGGTCTTGAGGGTCATAGTGTACAGGGGGGTCATTGACCTTTAGGGTAGAGAGAGGTAATTGAGCTTGAAATTGATGTAGAAGGATGTTAGAATGGGCATAGGGGTCATTGACCTTTGCATATCCAATGACCTTGAAGGTCATAGAGAACCCACATCCGGAACGTATCCCCCCCTTCCCCAGTTATTTGGTAATCCAGGTTGAAAACATGGTATATCGTGTTTGTACACGTTGGTTACCCCCCCCCCCCAAGGTATTGCTGCATCTTGTTTGGTATATACAGCTTGAAACATGTTACTGCATTCCGTTCTTGGTAAAACAGGTTCGGTTTGTAGAGAGATAATGTTAACCTCCCGGATGTTTGAACTCTGAGCATGTTTATCCCTATTGGTAAAAAAAAAAAAATAAGGTGTGACTCTCGTAACATATTTGTTCCATTTGAAAATGTCTTGTATGGTTTACAACGGGTTATGTGTGGAGTTCTAGACACTCCCCTCCCTGTCTGCCCCCGCATCTTTGCTCCATCTGTCCCACACTGCACCGCCCCAACCATAGAGGTAGGAATAGGGTAGAGTCGGCGTGAGAAGGCTCCAGTGAAGCCAGAGAACTGTCAAACGGCCATATTGGTCAAGTCAAGAGGTCACGGCAACACCTACCTGACTTGAAGAAGATTGCTGTGCACTCCTACCTCTATGGCTGTGCCCATTGAGGTAAGAGTCCTAATCCTATCTCCGTGGGTGTTGGCATGAGATTATTAAGCCTTTAATACCTCCAGCTGTGTGTCCACCTGGTATTCCTCAGGAAGAATGCCAGAAACAAAGTAGACTTCATTCTACCTCTGGTTTTAGTTGTAGTTCAGCTGTGGGTGTGAGACGTTCTGTCCTAAGTTGTAACTCACCATCAAATAACCTAAGTCTCCAAAAATGCCCACCACCTGTGCCGCATTTGGGTGTAATGAAAGAGGAGATAAGAAACCTGACCCATCCATTACATTTCACCTGTGAGTATCTTTAGAGTGAATTATAGTTTGTAGGTTAGTATGCAAAAATAGATAAATAAATAAATAAATAAAGATAATATATATTTTTTTCTGTTTGCAACTAAGAAAACACTCCCGCCTGGTCAGCGGAACCAAGTCAGACAGCTGTCAAAGAGGTCGCCGGCATGTTGGTCGAGTCAGGTCTGTCGGCCTCACTCTGACCTACCCTTGGTTAATCCCATATGCCGCCTCTACCTACTCCTACCTCTATGGCTCCAACCAACCAGCCAACCAGCCTGTCACCTTAGTCGTGAGGAGAGAGAGAGAGAGAGAGCGAGAGAGAGAAACACACACACACACACACACACACACACACACACACACACACACACACAGGGGCTACATAACCATCCGACCTGCTCTTCCCACCACACCCACACACACCCACCCACCCACCCACACACACACACTTACACACACACACACACACACACACATTAAGTTATATAACCTCAGATGCACGGTTCGTGCCCCATCCACCCCTGCACACTCACACAGAGGAATTATGTAAAGATCAGATACACGCTTCCCGCCACCACACACACACACACACACACACACACACACACACACACACACACACACACACATACACACACACACACATACACACACACAAAAGACAGGAAGGGCATATTCCCTCCTTCAGTCGGCTTTGTGGTAAGTGAAGTGGGGTTGGAGTGGGAGGGCGCGCATTCACAAAGAATGAGAGGAACCGAGCCTTGTCCAGACTGCCAGTGGCGTAGGTACAAGCCTTATGCCAAGCACAAGTGTCTCGGTAAGTTAGTAAACACCATTTTAATCCTAAAATCACTCCCTCCCTCCCTTCCATGGAAAGAAAGGTAATAATATATTAAACTAACTACCCATCCCTAACCCAAGGCTTACTGTATTTTATATCACCTATGTAAACCTAACATCCCTTAGAAATAAATATGTAAAAAAAAAAAAAACTAACTCATTCCTATCCCCAATATTGGGCACCCTTACCCACCCACAGAAGGTACACACTGTATGTCTCATACATAAAATGAATCCCCGTGATGGAGACATTAACACCCCACCCCAGTCTAACAGACCGACTTCTCCACAACCGAATACCAGTGGGAACAGGAATGAATGCATGCGTGTAGCAGGTAGTAAGTGCAGGACAGGGAAATCAGGCACGCCAGGCGATTATTAACCCCTCTTTCTCAACCACCACACCACCACGATCCCAACCACCGCCACCCCCACCACCTGACAACAGAGAGAAGTTCAATTTGAAGAGGAGGAGGGTGAAAGGGTGGGTATATATATCAGTGATGGTGATGATGATCATGATGATGATGAAACTCCACACATTCTTGAAATAGAAGAGGCGTTTGGTGGGTGTTATATTTCTGTTATCTTTTCCATTCCAAAACATGAAAACCCTGACCCAATTTTGTACATTCGCCGACATTTTCAGTATTTCATTGACATGCTAAGTTTAGTTTATCAGAGTCGTATACCTAAGAGGAGATCGTTAAGAATTTTGGGCATGATGCCACTGATTCTTGTCAAACAGAATGATGACCAACATTTTTAATGATCAATATTTTATTTACTTATAATAAGCATCAATGCATTGGTAGATGAGCCAGAGATTGTTGTTCAGCACTTCTGTGATTATCTCCATGAAAGACTTGAAACTGATTTGCAATATCTGGAGGGTAGCGAGTGGGTTTTAGATGGCATTCGTTACTTCAAAGTAACGATTTGCTTTCTAGAAAGGGAGAACGGTTTTGGTATCTTTATGTCTCACCCGAAGGAAGTGCATGGGAAAGAGTGGGTATTCAACCCTCCTGACATTGACAATTGTTGCATGGGTCGATGTCTTGGAGCATACCAACGTCATACCCCCGGGAAGAATGGTCCCACACCAAGAGAATGGTAGCAGAGTTGTGGCGCTGCAGCATGAAAGTGTCGCTCGGTGATTTGAGCTTTTCCAGTAGAATTTGAAAAGGTCCACATTTTAGAGTGATTAAACAATCTCTCAATACACAGGTACTGGTTGGAGCCCAGTGACACGCGGCACACGGCTTTCCTGGCACAAAAAGGGAGCAAGAAGTATGAGAATGTAGTATATCTGCTTTTGGTTGGTGGACGGCATGTCATGCTCATCAAAGATTTTCACCAGGGGGTCATGTGCTAAACACGCCAAAAATTCCCCTTCTACTGTCACATTTTCATGTATGGTTGTAACAGTCTGGAAGATCTTAACTCCCACGAGCGGGGGTTCACGGCTGAACAGACACTGATTTTCCCAGAACAAGGAGGAAAAAAGAGGTTCAAGAACTATGCCTACACCTTCCCCCCATGTCACCTGGCATTCTTTGATTTTGAGTCGAGAATGCACGAGCATACTGACGCTGAGTCTGAAACATTAGGTCTTTCTCCCATGGTAAAGTCTCTTCACAAACCAGTCGGGTATGCCTATCTCATTATTGTTGACAGGGGGGAAGTCGTAGACTCACACGTGTATGCCGAGGAGGACGCTGCCACCTATTGCATCAACACTGTATCAGATTCCTGGGATCTTATTCGCACGACTATTCCAGAGCATAAAATCATCTGGGGCGAGGAAGCCAAAGCTAAATTTGCGAGACAGGACAGGTGTGAGTTGTGTAACACCGAGTTTACTGGGAGTTCTGATAAACACACCCATCACAACCACCGACTGCTGACTTATAATTACATCGGTGCATATTGCCATTGGTGTAACCTGGCCTATCACAACTCGCACAAACTTATGCCCAGAACATGTCCTACGATTGCTCCCTGCTCCTTAAGGAAATGGAGCGTGAAGCAGATATCAGTGTATGGTGTAAAGGCGGGTTGACATTGTTAAGGGTTGACATCAGCAGTATACGCATGATGGATTCCCTGGCATTTTTACAAGCTGGTTTGGGTAAACTAGTTGATTCGCACGTGGCCAAGGGACTCGCTTTCACATACACCCGCCACATGATAGAGCACCTACCCCTCGAGGGTCAGGAACTCTTAATAACGGGCAAGGGAATATTCCCTTACGAAGCAGTGATGACAAATGAAAGTTTGAGTGAGATGGAGCTCCCCACCAATGAAAGATTCTACAGTCATCTAAGACAGAAAGGTATTTCAAATGAGGATTATGCCTTAACCCAACGTGTTTGGGATAAGTGCAGGTGCAGAGATCTCCGCGGATACATGCTAAATTACGTCAGGTGAGATGTTGGATTCCAAGCGGATATTTTCATACACTGGCAGGGCATTTCAAAGGGCATGTAAACCCTAGACCCAGTCTACTATGTCTCCCTGCCAGCCTGTTTTTGGAGCCTTCCTTATGACCTCAGGAATTGAACTAGATCTCCCCTTCGACCCGGATTTGTACCGATTGATGTGAAATAACATTTTCGAGGGGCTGACAAAACTTGTCAGATAAAAGATCACAGCCAGTAAAAAGTTTACCGATCCTGTAGGGTTTAACCCCGCGGTTGAGAAAGGGATCTAGATTCTCTGTCTGGACCATAAAGCACTCTACCCATATATCATGCAACAGCCACTGCCAGTGGGAGATGTTCGAAAATGACAAAATTTCTCGATATCGGGCTTTTGAATCACATCACCAACAGAGAAAGAGATTACTGGATCAGGCTCGTCACGAAACCCGTTCGTCTGGAAGTAGCAAGAGAAACTGATGAACTGCCCCTAATACTAACGCACAAAGACATAGGGCCCTCTCTCTTGTCTGACTACAGTACTGGTATTCTGCAGAGAGAGGGGCGAAAGTTCCCCAGCCACAATTGCAAACTCGTGGCATGTCATGAAGGAAAGTGCAATGTGTTGTACCCCCTCCTAACGTTACAAACACTGTTCCAACTTGGGTTGGAAATTGAGAGTGTTCAAGAGATTTACACCATCAAGGAATAGCCGTTCCTGAGGGATTTTATTCGCAGGAATGTCCGCGCCAGACACCAAGCCACCAGAAAAATCAGGCAAAAGGCACTGAAGACAACATCAAATGCCATATTTGGGAGAATTCCAGAGATCTGGAGAAATACTCTGAAAGAACCGTGGTCGTGACAAAAGAGACGAGATTCAAAAAGCTGATTCGGGACCCCCTTTTAAAGAGGATCGTCCGTTTGAGAGACAAAAGGGTGATATGCACTCACAATAACAGGGGTGTCAAAATATCCCATCCCACAGCAATAGGGTTCCAAATCCTCTAAATAGCCAAGCAGAGGGTTTATGAGTTCTGCTACAATGTACTGAAGAAACATTACAGTGATAAGATAGAACTTGCCTACCATTACACAGACAGCTACTTCTTTCTGCTGAAGGAGGTAGATGACATTTTCAAAGAAATAAAAAAAAAAAACACCGGTATGTGACTGGATGGATTTTTCAAAGTTCGACCCGACTCATCCTCTTTTCAATCCATTGCGGAAAGGTCACTTGGGGTACCTCAAGAGTGAGGCGGAGAACAGTATCATAAAAGAGAGGATTTTTCTCAAACCGAAGAGTTACAGCCTGCTGCTGTGCCATAAGTCTTCCTTTAAACACAACAAAGGCCTCGCTCAACATCACATCAGAAGACTGACGCACGAGAAATAACGGGAATCCCTGCAAGGAGGTGCAGATACCGAGTACTATTATGTTTACAGCATCAGAAACATTAACGGACAGGTTTGCACAACGACCATATGAAAGCAGAGCCTGTCTTCACTTCATGACAAGCGATATTATATTAATCTTTCGCACTCGCTGGCATATGGTCATCCCAATATACCCCCTAGCACCCCTGACCTACCACCACCAACACCTCCACCATCGCCACCAGCACCACAGCTCCCAGCACTTCCCCCCAGAAGGGAAACCCTATGGAATGATAGAATGTAATGATACAGATGGTTAGCACACAGGCCATCATCACCACCACCAACACCATAGTCACGTAGGGGGAGGAGGTAGTACATAATAATCTTCTCCCCTCAAAATCGAGGCAGTCAGTTGATCAAAGTCAGGGTAGGTGGGTCTGGCAGGTAGGTAGGTAGGTGGGTGAGTTGGGTGATGAGTATGGAGCACGTGCGTTGTGTATCCGCGGAGCATTTCGATATTTTCAGAACACCCGTGAGGCTACACGTGTGTACCAATACTATGTACACCTAAAACCTATATATATATACGTATATGTAACCAGTACCGTTGATAGAGTCAGCACACTTCTCTGAACTGCTGACTTAAGCTAAGGTTCCCACGTCCGCTGCTCGCTGTGAGGCAGTATGGGGCTAGCCATCTAACAGATCACAGGTATAGAAGTTCTCTCTCGAATAAACCTCCATTATATATCACCTCAGACCTTTGAAATAAACCTGAGTGGGGAGCGCAGGGCCATTGAAACAATTTGGTAGCAGCGGTGTATCGGACCTTATTTCGCCTCTACCGTGATTTAGTGCCACGACAGGAGTGATTCCTACACCTGCTTGTGCATTCTCCACCCCTGCCGCCCATCTGCCTTTTGCCTGCCTTGTGTTTGGGACACCTACGTCTTCCGTGGTGAACGCTTCCTGCAACTTCCCTGACGTGTCACCAACAGACGTGCGGGCCACATCGCTTCTCAACAGGTGCTATTCTACTGAAACTCAGTAAGGAACTATCAGGTGTCAGCTCTTCCGTCCTCATTGTCTGCATAATTATATGATTACCATCCCGACTCACCACACCACATCCCAACCATCCCCTCTCAACCCCACCTTCCGCATTGCTGACCAAGCAGAACCTGACCCACCCGCACTGCCTGGCAACTGCGGCCACCGGCATCTTGCCCAGGGTACGTGTCTCCACGTCATTGCTGGCGCTCTTTAACCCTTTAACCGCGGGTATTGTTTTGGTCTGACTGTCCTCTCCCGCGGGGGTTTCAGCCAAATGTAAACAAACATTTAAACCTTAATAACTCTGCACAGAATAAAGCTAGAGAAAAAAATGAGGTACCATTAGAAAGTACTAACCTTCAGCTTTCCATTGATGTAGGTTTCATGACTTTGTTGACTTTCACAGGACGGGCAGTGCCGTTAGAAGTGAGGGGTGTAAAATCACTATTTTTCGCTCACACATCATTACCTTCGCTCATACACCATTACCAAATGCCAACCTCATTCTGATAATAATACTATAAACATATATGAACACTGCACATACGATAAACACTCACTCTGTGTTCACTGAGGCAGGTAAAAGGCACTGTAATTACCTGCACTTCACTGCCACATCGGCGGTGTTGTAATCACTATTTTTCGCTCACACACCATTACCAAATGCCAACCTCATTCTGATAATAATACTATAAACATATATGAACACTGCACATACGATAAACACCCACTCTGTGTTCACTGAGGCAGGTAAAAGGCACTGTAATTGCCTGCACTTCACTGCCACATCAGCGGTGTTGTAATCACTATTTTTCGCTCACACACCATTACCAAATGCCAATCACATTCTGATAATAATACTATAAACATATATGAACACTGCACATACGATAAACACCCACTCTGTGTTCACTGAGACAGGTAAAAGGCACTGTAATTGCCTGCACTTCACTGCCACATCAACATGTGTTGTCACTCACACAGCTGGACAGATACTGATGCGCGCTTGGTCAGGGGTGGGGTGGGGGGCCCAGGGGGTGGGAGGTGGGGCCCCAGGGGGGGGAAGAGGGAGGTGGGGGTCAGCTGGAGTGAAAGAACTTAATAGCTACTCTCCCTTGAAACAATTGGCGCACGGAAAAAACGCGGGGTATTCAAAATATTCACAAACATTCGAGAATGACACCCGCGGTTTGGTCCAGTTTTTGCAACGTCATTCTGGAATGACACCCGCGGTTAAAGGGTTAATCAACATCTCGCTGGTGATCATCTAACCCTCAGCTGGCCTCCCATTCGTCACCTGAACTGCGACGTCATCACCACCCCACCCCCGCCACCTTCGCCACCGGGGAGAGGTCCTTCATTCAAGTACCGTCTCAACTTCCCTTCCTCCAAACAAGACTTCCCTTCATTCTCACTGCTTCGGTATTCCTTATTTGTACTTGTATAGTTTATTCTAATCAGCTCAAGCCCTGTCTTTCTATAGAGATTACTCTCCTGTTTTTCTCTACAGATTGTACCTCATAATACCATTCATCTGTCTTTTATTCACTCTCGTGCATCGCTTATATTTACGTTCATTCTCCGCACCACCACCCACCACGCTCACCTCTCACCTCATTTCTTTTCATCTGATTTACCTTGTTCATTTCCCCTCCATTGTAAATATTTACTCCCATTACTATTGTACATAATTCATATGCCCTCATTCTCACATTGTATATAAAAATTTTCATTCTCATTATCATTTAATATTTTCTTTTTTTTCTCTACTTCACTACACGTCATACTTTGGAAAAACTGAGCTCTCTCCCGTTCGCCAGCGACAAGCAACTGAAAGTGGGCCGGTAACCCCCGATTATGACGATTCAGTGACTCTTCTTCGTAGCGGTCGATCGTACCAAAAATATTCTTCATCCACCCAGACAGCTCCTAAAACTGAACATTCTCATACTACTCTCACCACCATCACCCCTACTACTACTACCACCACTACCACTACTACTACTTCTTCTGCTCTAGGGGACCCAGATATCTTTCCCCCAGATAAATTAAATCCAGATACACCTTCATCTTTAAATGACTCTCTAGAACTTCCTTCACCTCCTACTACTTCCACTTCCCAAGCTGTCTCTGATACAACACTTCAGCTCCCAACTCAGCCACACATAACTACCATTACTTTCACTACCTCTCAACCTACTACTTCAGTTACTTCCACACATACCCAACCTCACCCTCTTCCAACCATGGCAAACAACCCCCGCCCCCTCCACAGTCAGTATATTTGAACGATGCTAACCGCCCTAAATTTACCGGCGAAGATACCTCAGTGTCCATTTACGACTTCCTCAGAGAGGTAGAAACGGACATTCGAAACAGACAAATCACAAATGAACCCCTCAAAGTCTCCTATCTCATGGGGAGGCTCCATCAAGGCAGGTCCCCAATAGGAGCCGCGATTCGTTCAGGCCATTTTGAGGATTGTCAAATATTTGATGCCTTGCGTCGTGAATTAATTCAACTTTGTTGTCAACATTCAAATGCCGCCTCTCTCATAGGTTTTACCAATTTGTTATCCCAAATGGAGGAGGATATGAAGGTCCAACCTAAAGATGCAAAATTGTATGAGGCAGCAGCGGCAATGAAAGCCACTAGTTCTGAGATGCCCCAGTTGTTGCGTGGCACCCAGTGGGTCAAAGACGTTCAGGGAACATTTATGATTTCCCTTGATGACTTTGGAGATTTCCTGGGTTATGTGAGATTTATGAATTGGCTTGACCCCACCCAGAAAGAATTAGCATTACAGATAGGATTCAACCCAGGAGACAAAATTCAAAATGTCTCCAAGGCAATTAGGGAACGAACGGGATCCAACCTCACTCATCAGGCCACTAATCGCCCTTCCTTTTCCCAAGTTCTCCACACCTCCGTTGCTTCGTCGGATCACTCACGTTCACGACCAATTGCGAGAGGACAAACTAACACTAACCGTTCCCTTTCACGTTGTAGATCACCAACCGGCAGTCGTGATCAGTCAAATGTGCGCCGGGGTAGACAATCCTCGATCGTGTGCTGGCGCTGTGGTCACATCGGACATCGAGCATCCAGTTGCGACCGCAAATACCGACGTCATCCCTCACAGTGTCGCCAGCGTACGCCATCACGAATGCGTCGCCCCAAGTGCAAATATCATAAGAACAGTACGACTCACACTACTGAGGAGTGTCGTTTCCTAAACAGTCGCCAGTCGGGGGAAGGGGAGCGCTCGTACCAGACCCGTATCATGTAACTACAGAAGACCAACTCCCCATCCGCCAGGTAGGGCCTATCACTTCTTCAGGCTTAGTCATTCTAGGGCGGAGAGAAGACGTACAAACCTCGTTTTTCATGGATATAGGGTCTATGGTAAATTTGATATCTGAAAGCTCCTTAAACAGCATTAGGGGACCAGGTAAAAGGGTCGGCATTCTTGAGCCACCGGACATTCGTTTATGTGGTGTGGATGGCTCCGAGTTTAGAGTCAAAGGACGAGTTGTTTTGAAAATACAATTAGATAAAGCTTTGACATCTTTTACAGTCATATTTCATGTTACAAATGACCTCAAATAGCCAGCAGATGCCCTTCTAGGCTTACCCACCATGGCAGAATACAACATAGCTCTAATCCCGTCTTCTACTAGTATAGATATTTATGGCTTTCCAGTATATGGGATGGCTTATCCATGTCCTGTCCTTTCCCACATTAACTCAGCCATTCAGTCCCCACTATCCTCACCACTACCTGAGAGTACAGGTGAATGCTCCTCATTCTCTGAGAGTACAGTAATAAATCCACCACTTCCTGGGAAAGTTGAAGTAAATTCACCAACTGCTACTGATACACCCTCTAATCACTCAACAGTAAATCATGATAACCCTTCTAATGACAGCACTCAAGACGACTCAGACACATCTGAGTTACCTACCTCACAAACTTTGAATGATGTTCTAGAAGACCCAGAGACCAAGCGTGCAGTGACAAATCAGTGCACAACTTTGTTGCCGCATTGGTTTACCAAAGTCTCTGTTCCTGTTGTAGGTGCGACAACTGGAGTGAATGTATTAACATTACCAGAGACGTGTTGTGTGAATGGTTTTACTTATAAGTCGGCGTTGTGTGCTGTGTTGGAGGATAACTTGTGTTACCTGTACTTACTACTGTAAATACCAGTAACGCTCCTATAAAACTTAAAAGTGGTAAAAAGATTGGAGACTTCCTGGTTTACCCATCGTCCGTAAGGGAGTGCCAGGAGGTACCAATCTCCATACCAACTAAACATGATGATGATGATGGTGAACCAATCGGTGTGTATGCCATTAATTCTAAGGGATCTGCTCCAACCATTTCACTGACCTACTCTCAAGCCTGACTTGTGATGATTATCCACAACATAAAGATCAATTAGTCAATCTATTGCAATCATATCGAGACGTAGTAGCCTTACCCGGAGAACCTATGGGTTGGACAGACTTAGTGAAGCACAACATAGAACTGGTCCAGGGTACGCAACCGATTTACATACCAGCCTACCGATTGCCTTACAGCTTGAGGAACAAGACTGACGAGATGGTACAACAAATGTTAGATCAGGATTTCAAGTACAAGAATTGTCAACTAAAGATACCAAGTGGGTACATGCAGATGACCTAAAACGTGCACCTCAAGGCCTGGTGTTGGAAGAGTCCCTTGTACAACCTATCACTACTTCTCCTTCTCCACCTGTTCCTCAGTCTGAACCTTCTTCACCCAATCAATATCGGTAAAAGCTGTGCTCCGCACATAAACATCTTCATGATCTCTCTCATTAATTCAAAATTATTTTCTAGGTAAGATGTTAGCGGTCTACCTGATAGCAGTGCTGACCCTCATATGGTCTGGGTTGGGTGAGGACGATGGTGGAGTACGTCCCGGGGCCTTGGTCGGCTCAGGAGGCGATGTAATGGTGTTTGAGAACGTCGTCTCATTGCGCTACGATTTAGAGCCCTTGCCGACGTAGCCATCACCCTTCCTCACTTCGCACGCCAATTGGACGAGATCAGGGCCCAACTGTCAACCATCGTGGGGAAACACAATCCTATCAACCTTGGTACCCATTGTATCTCCCACTTTCTTGGCAATTGACTTACATCTATGACAGGTTCTCCCAACTAAATAACACGTTCTCCAGTCAGACACCAGTTGGTCGTTCACGTGTAAAACAAGGTCTCTTTGACTTGGGAGGTGAAATTCTTAGTGGCTTATTTGGCGTAGCTACTGCTCGTGACCTTTCTGACTTCAAATCCGACCTAGCTCACTTGGCCACGGCCCTAGAATCTCAGAGTAGAGTCATTAAAGTCCAACACACTATGTTGCCAAATATTACAGCCCACCTCAATGAAGTCACTTACACTCTGAACAACTTCACAGACATTCTCAGACAACAGATTTCTAAGATTAATATTGTTTCTCAGCTCGTCTATCTAAAACTTCACCTCGACAACCTCCAACTCTCACTGACTCTCTCTTCTCTCAAGTTTCCACCTTGGTTCGTATTCTAGTTGATGCTGTTGATGGACGTGTCACTGTGGAGTTAGTACCTATTTCTGCTCTTCGTTCTGTATTGAAATGGGCTCACTCTACCTTCGACTTGTCTCCACTACTTTCTTTTTCCTCTCTAGAATTCTACTATCCAGTTCTTGAGGCAACCCTTCTTGCAAACTATGTCATGGTTCATATTCCTCTTCGCTCTGCTATCACCTTTAACCTCTGCCAACTTATTCCCTTTCCTTTCAAGTTTAATAATTCCTTAGTACAAGCATCTGTTCTCTCGGAATATTTCCTCCTATCCCATGATCACCTTTCCATTGCCTTTATCTCCTCAAAAGATCTCACCAAATGTTCTTTCCTTACCCCTACGTCAAGCCTTTGTGCTGCTTACCTTCTAACTATTTTCCCTAGTAGCGCCGCGCCCTGCGAGTATGCCTTAGTTCTCAACCATTCTGTACACTCTGCCTGTTCCTTTGCACCGGCTCCAGAACTTCCAGTCCATCACCCTCATCTCAACCACGTCCAGTACTTCTTTTTCACGGTTCCTGTCTCTGTTACCATCATGTGTCCTGGTTCTTCTATTCATTCAGTGCTTGCCAATGGTCTCTATAAGTCACTTGACTATTGTACAGTCAAATCTGAATCTGTAATCACTTATGCCACTCGTTACCACCAAGCTGTCCCCAATCACACCTATGACATCTTTCAACCACTCAACATGGCTTCCACTCTACCATTTGATAATATCTCTATCACCTCTGCAAACTTGCGCCTGCTAACCTTTCTAAACGAAAGTGACTTCATTATGGACCAGTTTTCTATGGCCTTCAGCCGTTCATGGGTACATCCAACATATGTGTTTCCCCCAGTGGCCATCTCTTTGATAGGTTTCATTCTTATGATCTGTGCAATGCACTGTTGTGTAAGGAAAATGGAACGCCGCCTTCAAGAAATCAGAATCGCAACAGGAGTTGTACAGCCTCCCCGGGCTGTAGAAGAAGGCAGTGTTTAATGTCCATCCATGGTAACTAAAAGTGCAAAAACATCCAAATACCATCTATTAAAAGAAAATCAGAAAAGAATCATAATATGTAAGAAATTTGAACAGAAACGCCTTACATTATCTTGAAAAGGTGTAACCTAACAGGAAACGAACAGATCATGAGTAACAGAAAAATGTAGTGACAGCCAAAATACTATCAGTATTTTCTACTAGTAGCATAACCATATAGAGTATATGTGGAACAGCAAATCCAGTGTGAAATTACTGAACCAAATAGGGATTAATACGACAAAGACAATAATAGGGTGCATCATACAGTCGGATGGGATCCTTATAAATACAGTGACCTCCACACATATGTGCTCCACAAATGATATATTACCCTTCAGTCTATTCTTTTATTATTGTACCTACGTCCTGTGCATTTACATCATATCTCTATATACCCATTGTTATATTATTCCTATGTATTTACATTTTCTTTTTTATTCTTCTTTCACATGGCCATGTATTGTATATACTATATTCCTATGCCTTGCTGCAGTTCCTGTAGATTGTTTTTGTCAAACAATAATAATTAACCCATTTACTTATATACCTAATAAACACCCCCCACACTTTTTTTTTCACAATTATTGAATTTCCACTGCATTCCTACCTTCATTGTGTCAGGAGACACCAATTCCATTTTTACCGGGAGAGTATTGTACCCATACTATGTACACCTAAAACCTATATATATATGTATATGTAACCAGTACCGTTGATGGAGTCAGCACACTTCTCTGAACTGCTGACTTAAGCTAAGGTTCCCACGCCTGCTGCTCGCTGTGAGGCAGTATGGGGCTAGCCATCTAACAGATCACAGGTATAGAAGTTCTCTCTGGAATAAACCTCCATTATACGTCACCTAAGATCTTTGAAATAAACCTGAGTGGGGAGCACGGGGCCATTGAAACACGTGGCGGGGTAAAGCAACAGTGGTAAATATGAATTCATCTCAAAACTAATTACCAAATACCAGAGGAAGCTTTATAAAATCATCATTTCAGGAGTTGATAACCATCCTTTGCAGTCTAATCCCAAAATATCCCCTAAACTCAAACTGCACAAAGTTATATTTAATATTTTTAAGGAGGTCAATAGATCGGAAGAAGAAAGGGTGATTCTATACGTTTTCGATGATTCCTTCTCTGATGCTTTGGAAGATAAGACTGTCATGAAATCTTACACAAGGGGAAAATATGACAATATCTATGTTATCCTCATAACCCAGAATCTTTTTGTGCGTGGGAGGTACTCCAGAGATGTAAGTTTAAATGCGAGTCACTTTGTTCTTCACAAGATGCGTGATTTGAACCAAATTGAAACTTTAGGGAGACAGCTGTTTGGGAAGGCGGGCTCCAGGTGGATGGTGGACATTTATAAGAAAGCAACTAAGGAGAGCTACGGGTATTTGCTCGTAGACGTTGCCTCCAGCACACTCGATTATTTAACCTTAAAATCTCGAGTTGTTGGACCAGACTCCGAAATAGTTTACCAATGGAAACAATAAATGCGATGCAGAAAGGACTATATAGAGACGCCAATGAACCTTCAGCGTACGGGGGTGTGCAGAAATTTTATCGAGCCGCTAAACACTTGAACCCGAGCATCACAATGAAAATAGTAAAAAATTTCTTATAGAGGGAAATAGAGCCTATACCTTCCATTACTTAACCAAGAAAAAGTTTCCTCATCTCAGAGTACTGGCCCCTAACCTAAAGTTATCGTAGCATGTGATTTGTGTGACATGAGTTGGTTAGCAAAGTTTAAAAAAGGCACTCAATACCTGTTAGTCTTCATCGACGTATTTAGCCGGTTTGCTAAAGTCGTGCCCTTAAAGAATAAATCTAGTCATTTGGTCACCGGAGCTTTTAAACAGGTTTTGGAGAGCAGGGATTTTAAAGGAGTCAGCCATCTTTTCTGCGATAGAGGCACCAAATTCACCAATGCGCACCTCTGGAAGTACCTAGCACCTAAGGGCATTCGGGCCCATAGCACATCATCTCAAGAGATAAAGAGCTCACTGGACGAGCTCTTCATACGAACTCTGAAAGGTAAAATATAGCGATATTTAACAGCGAATAACACGTGAGTGCATATCATCACCCTACATGAGTTGATGGAAGGCAATAATAATACCCCCCATAAAGGACTAACATTCGGTCTGACACCTAACCAAGTGCATTCGATGAAAGGCACTCGTTCATTCAGGCATCAGTTCAGGAAAATGTTTAAATCCCCAAGGTCTGGTGCTCCCCGCACCACTTTACCGCTAACCCTGGGGTGTGTGGTGTGTATTGCGGGAGCTGACCGCTCATCCAAATTTAACATGGGATGTCACGTGCAAGACACTGAAGAGGTCTTCATTATAGATAAAGTTGTCCATTAGCAGGATTTACACACGTACCAATTGAAAGATTTAAAGAACGAACATATATGCGGGGTATTTTATATGGAAGAATCAGTACCCGTATCTATACCGGAGACATTCCCGGTGAGGGTCATCCGCTTGCATACTCGGAAAGGAAAAAACGAATATTTGGTCAGGTGGGTCGGGTATCCCGAATCCAAAAATTCGTGGAATGCAGCCAAAGATCTTCAAATTATGTAACATGCCCCCCTCCCCCCTCCTTAAAGGACACAGTGAGATTATACTGTTCCTTCAGCGCCTGAAACCCTAGCTAAGAGCGAAATTCATAGCGTCTCTCTCCAAACTGCATGTCGATACCATTTCCAAACTGTTCAGCAACATTCTGAGAGGAAATCTCACCCAAGATCCGCGGACTGTGAAAAAAGTCAAGAAATTCGGAAGGGAGCTCAAGGCAGTAGCGTGTAAAAGAACGGGGATTATATCCATGAAACGCATCCTTTCCAAACCAAAGGGAGGGGCAATTTTGTGTGTGCTATTGCACCTGGCTGCTTCCCTCATAATTGATTTGGTAATGCGATGATAAAAGAATATCTTTTGATCCCAAGGCCCCAGGCTGAAAGTTTCTTATCCATGAAGAAAAAAATCCCACATAAGCCCAACCACGCAATAGATGGAATAGAAGTGGTGTAAACTTCTCCCTTGGAAAACTTCCTCCAGGATGTGCGTCTGTATGCGAAATATCTCAAAATCATGAAGGAAGCCACTGTTGGGGAAACAGAAATTGATGAAGATGAACTGCATACAGCCACGGATCCACCTCCCACTACCACAGGTGCTGCAGGTGAAGAGAAAGAGGAGGAAGAGGAGATGACCGACCAATCCATGGAATTTGCTGAGGCCAGCCAGAGAATGGACGATGTGGTGGATATTGAAGGCGAAAAAGAACTGATGGAGGAGGACGAAGAGGAGGAGGACAGTAAGACACAGAAGCCGGAGTGCAGTGGTGATGATGATGATCCCCTTCCCCAGGATCGGAAGAAGAAGATCACAGGTAGTGGTCATTAACTCATTGTACCTATCCCAATAAAAGAAATATGAAGCAGTATATATTTATACCCCTCTATGTTTAGGTCTGAAGCTATTCTAAGGTGTGAAGCACAATGAAGTCTGATACTTATGTATTTCTGGGCAGCTCTGGTGACTGGGGCGTATTCCCTCATAACCAAAACCACTCCTTTTTAAATAAACTATTCCTCTCTCTTCATCTCGATCCGACTAGAGAACACGAAGTTGGGTTAATGTATACCCATCAAAACAAAATGCCTTAGTTAATGATAACACCGACGGTGGGATCACATTTTATGGTATCAAACCGATTGATAACACCGAACACGAGTTCTTTGTTTACACACTTAGGTCGGACCTATATCACGACGATGTGAAATTCGCCATCAGGGTCTTGAACAGAGAAACATCCAGTGACTTAAAGAGGGGGATGAAGAATCTTTACCAAAAATACTTCGACAAGAAGGGGCTCTTTGAAGTTTGACAGAGTTATTGTGTATTGGAAAGATGGAATATATATCCAACAAGCCATATATTGCACCATGAAGCTGAAGTTGGGGTACAGATTGGCAAAGTTCCTTGGCTTTGAACAAAGTGAAACATAAACAGTATACAAGCCCTCTGACTTGAGAGTACTGGCTGCGAGAGTCCATGCACCCGAGACCTCAACAGCAGCACCTACAACAACAGTATGGAGGGGATCGGGAGAGGGGAACGGTGCGGCGGACGTGGAGGCACAGGCGGCTACGGCGACTGCGCGATGCGCCCAAAAAAAGCCTTCCCTGGGAGGGGGTTTCTGGGTGTAAGCCTCAATATGCACCCGACCCGCCACTAAGACGCAATTTTGCTACTGCAGTTTATGTGTATACAGATATTATTGGACGAAGTAGTTTTGGTAATTAGTTTGTAAATATTTTCGATATCTTTGCCCTATCATCCTCCGCAGGGAAAAATGATAGTGCAGTCGTTTACAAGAAAGTTTCCTCACATCACATTGAATCAACAGCCATGAAATTAACAGATGAAAATGGGGAGCCTGTTTACTTCCAAAGAGCGCAGAGCGTCACAAGCATCTTGCATTTTAGATCTAAATAAATACCATTTCTTCTGAGATATTTCATCAGTGCCGCTCCACCACCCTCAGAATGAAGGTGCCGTTTCACCCACTCAGCAAGGAACAATTCCACAAATTATTTGCCGAGCCCCCGCCTGGGGGCTCAGTGGCCGATATTAAATATTTTAAACACTCTCCACAAGGAACGGGGATATTCGGACTACTGGCGGGGCTGGCTAAAAAAGCTGCCCCTCTTGTCGTTTAAAAAGCTCTCCCCTCTGAGTTAAATCTCATTCAGAATGTAGCTGATGAAGTTTTAGCCAGCACAAATTTCAAGTCTTCGTTAAAACAACGTGGGATCAGAGCAGTAGCCTACAGGAGATGTAAGATAAAATCATGCCGAGGGCTGGCAAAAGGGAAAAAAAAAGGGGTGAAGTGGAATCCTTCTCCTAACCGAAAGAGGGTGAAAGAACATGAAGGAAAACGAAACGGTCTCAGAGAAGAAATGCAAAGCAAAGAAAACTGTGAAAAGGCTACACTCTCATGTATTCGACGTTACATAAGCTTCTTCCAAACAAACGTCTCAGTGTACCTGCCGTTTGCATCATGGCAAGTTAATCACGACGGGGGGAGCATTTCCCCGACCCGCAGTACGTAGCCACTGTGGCCTATAGCTTTCCTCGTGTTGACCGACATCGTTAGGTCGAATCTAGTATTTCTAATAAATATTTTACCGATGTATTACCACTCAACGTACCACTGTCCGGTGGAAAACTGACTGACCCTTATTTGGAGTACAGGATACCACTCAGTCCTGATTTTACTGATATTTTAACCTTACTCATTGAGCTCTCTCTCTCTCTCTCTCTCTCTCTCTCTCTCTCTCTCTCTCTCTCTCTCTCTCTTGATAACTAAGGAAGATGGAAACACGCCTGTAGACGAGAGTGATCACGTCATGTTTGCCAGTGGGACTGCTAATACAGTATTTCGAGCAATGCAGATTTTCTTCGGGGTACAACAGTCAAAAACCAACAGTATTATGCTATCAAAAGCTACATTAAACTTCTTATGACAATGACCCCCGGTTAGGCCGAGAGTTTAGCCAGGGTCGGGGGTTTCCATGCAGATGGTCCGATTTCTTTCAAAAAGAAGCTTTGCCAAGATAATCATTTCACGGAGGCGAGTGCACGAGAAAAAGCTATCTTGGCTCAGATCAGACAGAAGGGCCTGCACGTCATGTTCCCGTTATTGGTCGATGTTTCCTCGTGTGAAAGTTATTTACACAGTAATCTGAACATGACGCTCAGATTAGAACTGGCCAACAAGTAATTTGCGGTGCAGTCACCCAAGACAGACGTTCCTTTTCTACCCCTGCACAATTGTTGACTCTATACACGGATTTTATCTGCCCCTGTGTGGAGTACAACTCGCAGGTATGGGGAGGTTCTCCACATACAGCTCTTCTTAATAGGGTGGAGTCAAAGGCTTTTCGTCTCATTAACTCTCCTCCTCTTACTGGCTCCCTTCAATCTCTGTCTCTTTGCCGCACTGTTGCATCTTTATCTCTTTTCTATCGCTACTTCAATAGTCGCTGCTCCACTGATCTGTCTGCATGTATTCCTCCAGCTCTACGACGGGCGCGTAGCACCCGTCAAGCAGTCAACTCTCATCGCTTTTCTGTCCAACTCTCTAATGCAAGAATTAACCGTTACTCCCAGTCCTTCATTTATGCAACAGGTCAACTCTGGAACTGTCTCCCTCTGTCTATATTTCCTGCTTCCTATGATCTCCAGTCTTTCAAACGCAGTGTGTTCAAGCATCTCGAAATGATCGGCCTTGAATTTGGCCCTCTCTTGTATTTTTTCTTTCTCTTGGAAGGAACAGTTTTTGCAGGCTCGTGGCCTTTGGTTTCTTCTTCCTAGCATTAAAAAAAAATCAAATAAACTCCGCCAAATTATGGGTCAAGCGACTTAAACCCCACACCACAGCGCTCCTTGCCTTAGAAAAAACGTTTCTGGCTAAAGATTTTTTGGACATCCTCTTCTCTAAAACTCCGTATAAATCGTACATCTTAGGTAGAAACCAGACGCACATTATGATGAAAAATATGGGGGGAAGTATTACCAGAAAAGATCTATATGGTGATGATAGATCTTCAGTCATTTCAGGGCGAATAATAGAAAAACCCTCTATATTTCCAGCACCTTGATGTCTCTAACATCAGTATTGACGACAATGGAACGGCGGGTTATAGCTTACTATCAAGACCGAATTCTTCCATAAATATGTGCAGTTATACTACACCTCACTGGCCAGTTTGGGGCTCGAAAATGAGGGCTTAATAAAGTACGAGGATTTTACAGAGGGGAGGACAGTCAGTGTGTTTTCCTTCGTACCCGAACAATTACACAACACTGTCCCTGTGCAGTGAGATGCAAACACGAGAATCGAAGTGAGTTTGGGAGAATCGGATTCAAGCAATAACGTGATTTTACTTTTTGGTGAAACACACGGCACTATCAGAGTTAACTACGATAGGTCGGTACAGGTGGATGTGAGAGCTTAATTCCCCCTAAAAAAGTATGAATTCCCACGACATTATTCGGGTTTTGAAAGATAATCTGGGGCGCGAGGTTAAGTTTTTGGGTGTATTTTGTGCTGATGGGGTGGGTAAAATGGACTTTCATAACTACGCCAGTGATAGGCCATATTTATTCATCGCTAATGCTTTACCCAGTAACACCTATAGTTTGGGGCATTGGGTTTTGTTTCATGTGGATACAAAATCAAGCAATTTTATGTGTTCGATTCATATGGCTTGAATCCTCGAGTGTATACACAGTATTTTAATAACTTTATTGATAAACATCCTGGGTATACGCTGCAGTATAACAAGAAAAGGTTTCAGCAAGAGGATTCGTAGTGCAATCCAGTAAAGTTTTGAGATAGCCTTTGCTACGGCTCCCTTGCGTCGTCGTCATTTCTTTAGTCTTCCTTTTCTTTGATTATTTTACTTCTTTTCTTCCATAACTGCGCGATGAACCTTTTCTTTTCTTCTATATCTTGATGTTTTGCTGTTAATAATAGTAGTTCTGCATTTTCTCTTGTTCATGTCGATATGTTCTTTGCACGAAAGTGTATTTTCTTCTGATGGTTTCGTACGCGGGACATTTAAGTATAAAGTGTTCTTGCCTTTTTTCTGGTTCTCCACATGCTGGGCATGTTGTGTCCTCGTTCTGGTGTCCCTTCCTCCAGTTTAGTTTTAATGTGTTTGTTCTGGCTTTTATTAGGAGGCTTGATCCCTCAGTATTATCGAACCATGTTATTTCTTTTAGGTTGTGTTTTTATTGTCTGTAGAGGGTTAGAGTAGATTTAGTGTTTATTTCCCCTTTAAATTTCAGGGTATCCCAGTCTTTGATCTTCTTTTTTAGTTCATTTTCTGTCTTATCTTTAATTTCTGTTTGGCTAATGTTTACAGAGTTTAGGTAGATCTTTAGTTGTTTTATCCACTTGGTTTTTTCCTTCTTAATATTGTTTGATAAATATTTCTTTTAAGAGTTTGTTTCCTTCATTTTCTATTATATGTTTTGTGAAGAGTATTTTTGATGTTATGTCTCTTGTTGTGCAGGATGAGACTCCTATTTCTCCTCCGATGGCACTAGTTGCCGCATATGATGGTGCTTGTAGTATTCCCCTATATACTTGATTTTCTATTTTTTGTAAAGTATATATTTCTTCTTTAGTGAAGCATACTACTTCTGTTGAGTAGAGAATTGAGGGTATTACCAGCCCTTTCCAAAAGGTTTTTCCAATCATCATCCTTACAACATCGTGCAGTGACAGAATAGGTGGTGTTGGACAGTTTTCTTGCCTTTTCAACGCACTTACTTTTGTGCTTGTCGAAACAACTTCTTCTGTTATTGGTGATAACTCGTAAATATTTTATTTCTTCTGTTATTTTAATTCCTTCTATTTCTTGCAGTCGGTAGGAGGAATTGTAAATTATGATGTTGCTTTTCTCGCGGTTTAGTTTCAGTCCGCATTCTTTTGCTGCTGCTTCTGAGTTTTTTATTGCAATTTCTGTTTCTTCATGTGATGGGCAAAAACAAGGCCGTCATCTCCATAAAATATTCCGCATATATAAAAGCTGTCATCTTTGTATCCTGTTTTTCCATCTTCCAGTTTTTTTTTTTTATAATATAGTAAGTAAACAAAAGAAAAGTAGAGCCATTGCATCCTTGTTTTATCGCACTTGTCACTTTAAAATCTTTTTGTTTCTTTTCATTTAGGTATACTGTTGTTGTGTCTTGAACATAGGTGTTTGCTATTGTATTTATTATATTTGGGTGGATGTTGTATTCCATCAAAGTTTCTACCATCTTTATCATGTCAACTGAGTCGAAGACTTTTGCAAAATCAGTGGCAATTACGTAGAGGGGAGTATTGTTTTGAAAGCTTTTTTCTATGCAGTACTGTAATATGTACAGGTTGTCTGTTATCCTTCTCCCCGTTGTGAATGCAGCTTGTAGGTCGTTTATTTTCCCTGCTCTTTTCAGGTATTGTTCAGCTTTTTCCCGTATTATACCCATGAAGATTTTGTAGCCTATGTTTAATGATGCTATCGGTCTTGGTAGCAAGTTTGATTTCGACATCTTCCATTTGCTTCGTATTGTACCCTCTTGTAATATAGCACTGTAGTCTTCTGCAAGTTTTTCAATGCACAGTTCACTATTTAGGAGTAATTTAAAAAGTTCTGGTTTAATTTCATCTGGATCCGGTGCTTTTTTACATTTGTTTTTTTTCCAGTTGGTGTTTTACATCCTTTGCTGTTATTGTTGGGTCTTTCATGATTTCTGGTGAACATCTTGGTACAAAGGTCATCATATCAAAGTGTTCTCTTAGGTTTTTGGGTATTTTGTATTCCATTTCCTTTATGTTTATTGCTGTTGTGTCCTTATTTCTCTTATTTTCTAGTCTTTCCTTCTAGCACTTTATTTTGTTTTCATTCCAGACATCTTTCACATTGTTTTCATGTGCTTGATAATTTTTTTCTCCAGTATTCAGTCAATTTGTCAGGTATATCTTTTTCCTTTATTTCCTCGTTTCCTTCATACAGAGTTATTGTTTTGTTAGTTTTTACTGTCTCTCCTTTTAGTTTTTTAACACGTTCTCACAATTTTTTACTACGGTTTTTGTTTCATTATATCATCAGCATTATTGTTTTTCATTTCTCCATATTGCCTCCTTTACGAGGGCTTGGACTCTGTAATTTTGTTCATTGTATATATATTTTTTATATCTTTCTTTTTCCTCATCTTCATTTGCCTTTCTTCTTTTCTTTTATACCGTATTCTCTTCTTAAACTTTTTTTTATTTTTATGTTCTTAGTTAGCCAGATAGGTTCTTGTTTTTCTGTATTATCTTTTCTCACTTTTTTCTTTATCTTTTTTTCTAGAACTTCTGAGGCTGCTGCTTTCATTTTTACCTCAAAATCTTGGATATTTTTCACCGCCTTTAGTTCGTTTTCTATATTTTTAATATACTTCTCTTGTGTTTCTTCGTTTATCTTTAAATATGTTATTATCTTTTCTTTTGGTAAGAGTTCGTGTTGTGTACTGGATTTTGTGTTGAATTCTGCTTCAAGTTGGTTGTGGTCAGTTAGGTCGAATGCTTCTTGTACTTCATCAATCTCCATATTTTGGAAATAATGGCAGAGCATTTGGTTTGCTATTATGTAATCAATGGTGCTTTTTTGTTCATTTCTGCTCTAAGTTATTTCTCCTTTACATTTATCATCTGCATTTACTAGTACTAAGTTGTATTTCTCAAGTAGGTTTAGTACCTTTTTTCCATTTTCATTTACCTTTTGTGATCCTAAAAATCCTATGTGACTTTTGGTCTCCCATAATAGGGCAGTTTTGATCATTATCCTCAATTATTTATTATTATATTATGTGTGTGGGTTACACACCATACACACATTAACACTGATCACGAATAAAGGCCTCCATTACTTTATCAGTGACATCATTCGTAACCAGTCACCTAAAGATCATCGCTTCAGTGACAGAAAAATAGATTGACAAATATCCACACGATACCTAGTTACTGCCATCGAACATTCTGTCCGCACATTAAATTCCGTGAGTTTCTAAAACTTTATTGTTAATGACACACCACACACACCATCGCCCTACCCAGTGTGAACCCGATCTACTGTGATGTTCATCTCTCCTGCCACGCCACCATCACCACACACACACACACACACACACACACACACACACCATCACCCTACCCCGTGTGAAGACGAGCTAGCCTGTCGCTCATTAACAT
Source organism: Coenobita brevimanus (assembly GCF_032717465.1). Classification (NCBI taxonomy): domain Eukaryota; kingdom Metazoa; phylum Arthropoda; class Malacostraca; order Decapoda; family Coenobitidae; genus Coenobita; species Coenobita brevimanus. Next base: position 4,972,162 of record NC_136997.1, read on the forward strand.
TCCTCCATCCTTCCTGACTCTCCTGACCTCTCCACCGCCCGCCGCCACCACAACCACCACCACCACTGGTTGGGCATATAACGGGGCGAAATGCTCACTAGTAAACACTATTGTGTCTCCAATGAATGTGAAGGAGGGGTCCCCATGGCCAGTGAATCAACACCGACCATGTGCGCAGGTACATTATGTGTTATTATCTACACATAAAAAAGGGTTAGCCCTAAAAATAATATATCCTGCGAGATACTCTTATAAATGAGTGAGAATAAAATGCAATAGTTATCGAACTGCATGCTTGAGGGGAAAATTGCTGTATTCCCACTTATCATATGTTCAGACCACCCTGCGCCCAGTACATCCTAACAGATGAGGGCATCATCAGCTCCAGTTTTCCAATCAGGTCAGTTTTACTTCATGACTATGATTTGTACTTAAAACCATGGGTGACTAGTGAAATGAGTTTTCATCACCCGAACCTCCTTTTCTACACTAGGGCTGGGGGTATGGGCATGGTGGGGCAGGGAAGGGAAGGGCAGGGCAGGGCAGGCCTGGCGGGGTGGGGTGGGGTGAGGTGTAGGAACACCCAGTCGCCCCAGTTCTAACCCCTCGGAATCCTGGTTTTCTTTTAAAAAACTTGTTTCTCATTTTGAAGTTTTAACGAGTTCATTACATGTAGTTTTTTTTCATTTTCTCCCACACAGGTCCCCCCACCTTATACGTGGAGACTGTCATCCTACCCCGTCCAGAAGTGCTCAACAACAACAACAACAACACACGCGGGGGTAATGGCGCCAGCAGAAGGTGCTGTGTATGAAGTCCAATATGCACTCGGCCACCACGAACATACTGGCGAGTTTGATGGACCTCACTGATAAGTTATCGGCCTGTGAGTGGTCGCTGATCACGGACAAGGGAATTCAGGTCCCCCCCACACACACTTCCACAGCAACGCAGACATCCCCGCCACCACCTGCTCCCGTTAACCCAAGCACCCATCATCAGACAACAACAACCTCAACACCCGCTTCAGCGGGACAAGGAGTGACAAGGAGTGGGGCTACCCCCCACGGGGGGATACTGAAAGTGCGGGTCAGGAAACCACTAGTATGAGGTGGGGCAGCGTCAGCAGCAGCAGCAGCAGCAGAAAATACGATGGTGTCACCCAGCTCCGACTTCAAGACTCCTGCCAACCCCCTGGGGGCAGCAGTGAATGCACCAACTGGGCGTGGGGGGGATGTGGTAAGGGCATCCGGAGGGTCAGGTCAGTTCAGAATCACATTGCCCCAGCTGGTTCGACCCCAGGTCCCCCCTTTCAGCAACGGCTGAACTTCACACAAAAACAACAAAAACAACGACAGCAACCTTCACCCGAAACCAAGGACACTGAGGTCATAGACCTCACAAACCCAACACAGACACAGACCACAACCTCGGGATCCTCCCGACGTTCAGATGATGATCTCAGCAAAACAGATGCCATGGCTGAGTTCACAGAGTCATGGGATGGCAATGTGGACGACCTGATGGACGGTTCCCAAAACGCAACCCAAAATCTGCTGTCAAAATTAGATCCCACAGTCTTTGAAGCAACTCAAAGCATGGACTGAATTGTGTCTGACATAATCAAGGAGGGGTAATATTTTTAGAATGGAGTGTATTTCTAGTCTTTTTGTGTCATGAAAAAATAGGAGTGTGAGTAGCTCAATAAGTGCAGTGAATTGGGTAGGTGGTTAGTAGCTCTTAAGGTCTAGAAAGTAATTTTTTATATGTCTTTACACTATTCACCAGGCCCCAAATCACAGTCTTGATGTCTGAGATGTAGTAGTGCCTTAGGTTAACATTGGGCTACAAAAAATGCTGCAAAATGACGAAAGTCATGGCACAGTTAAAATGAATGTACTATAGGATGGTGTGAACTTATACCGGTATGTGTAATTTTCTCTTGTGTTCTGGATTTGTAATTTTTAGATGGACCTCCCCCCCCCCTCTCGCAGTTATGGATGATTTGGTTAGCTATTTTTTAACTAAATCTACAGTTTACAGTTTCTTTGTACCTCACAACATTTCTTTCTAGGTAGGTATAGTTTTTTAGTTAATGATGTTGCACCATAACAAATAAGTGAATATTATGTTAGACTGTTTTTTAGTACAGTATGATGCAGATTTGTACCTAATAACATTTCTTCCTAGACAGGTATAGTTTTAAGTTAATGATGTTGCACCATAACAAATAAGTGAACATTATGTTAGATCACACGAATTAATGATACAATAAATAATATTCTAACTACAAAATCCAGTGGGGTTTTCTTTCCTTCGTGTGTGTGTGTGTGTGTGTGTGTGTGTGTGTGTGTGTGTGTGTGTGTGTGTGTGTGTGTGTGTGTGTGTGAGATGGAGAACAATTACCTCCTGGGGCTTTGTGTAGAGAGGGGAGGGAGGGAGAGAGAGAAAAAAAAAAGACTGGGATGAAAAGGGCCCTGGGAGGTAGGAAGGGAGGGTATCTTTCTCTCTACATGTATATGTACTGTGTGTATGTACGTGTGTGTGTGTGTGTGTGTGTGTGTGTGACAGGAACCATGCATCTAAGGTTATATAACTTTCTCCTTGTGTGTTTGTGTGTGTGGGGGGCGCGGGAAGCTTGCATCTAAATATACATAACTTGTCTGTGTGTGTGCTCTCTCTCTCTCTCTCTCTCTCTCTCTCTCTCTCTCTCTCTCTCTCACAACGACTAAGGTGGCAGACTGGTCGGGCAGGGGCAAAGATTTCGCTGGCGCGGAGCCGATGGGGGAAGGGAACCGTTACAAGGATGGGAGTGGAGTCTCTCTCTCTCTCTCTCTCTCTCTCTCTCTCTCTCTCCCCCCCCCCACGACTAAGGTGACCGGCTGGCTGGCTGGTTGGTTGGGGCGGTGCAGTGTGGGACAGATGGGGCAAAGATGCGGGGGCAGACAGGGAGGGGAGTGTCTAGAACTCCACACATAACCCGTTGTAAACCATACAAGACATTTTCAAATGGAACAAATATGTTACGAGAGTCACACCTGATTTTTTTTACTAATAGGGATAAACAGCCTCGGAACATTATCTCTCTACAAACTGAACCTCTGTTTTACCAAGTGGGCAATGCAGTAACATGTTTCAAGCTGTATTTACCAAACATGATGCAACAATACCTTTGGGGGGGGGGGTGGAAACCAACGTGTACAAACACGATATACCATGTTCTTTCAACCTGGATTACCAAATAACTGGGGAAGGGGGGGATACGTTCCGGAAGTGGGTGCTGTATGACCTTGAAGGTCATATCAAGGTCATTGGGTATGCAAAAGTCAATGACATTTATGCCCATTCTAACATCCTTCTACTTCAATTTCAAGGTCAATTACCTCTCTCTACCCTAAAGGTCAATGACCCCCCTGTACCCTATGACCCTCAAGGCCATGCACTAAGCAACGGTCATGTCAAGGTCATTGGGTATGCAGAGGTCAATGACCTCTGAGACACACAAAAGCCTATTTAAAACCTGCAACTGCAGATTCTAACTCTATGACCTCTCGCTACCCTAAAAATCAATCACCTTCAAGGCCAAGCACTATGCAATGGTCAAGTCATGGTCATTGGGTATGAAAAGGTCAATGACCTCTACGTATCCTACCTCATTAATATGCAAAGCACGTGTGTACCACAAAGGTCAATGACCTCTATGTGCCCTAACACCTGCTACCTCATCCCTTGCCATGCACCTGTGCATCCATCGTACCCTAAAGGTCAAATGTCAAGGTCATCAGGTTTGAGGCACCTGTGTGCCCAACGTACCCTAAAGGTCAAAGGTCAAGGTCATCAGGTTTGAGGCAATTTTCTCCCTACTGTTGTTACATCGCCAAATACACTTACAAAAATCCCACATCGTTGGCTTACTCTGTTGGTCTCATGGGCTGAAACTGGTACCTTTTTAACCTCTTAAATCCGACGCCATTTTTTTTTTTTTTACTTCAGATGATTTTATTCAGAATCGGAGAGACTTTTCAAACTGTGGAGGTTAAATATAACCTTGACTGATCCCTTTCTTGTTGCACATCATTTCCAAGTTCAGTAAATAAATCGCTAGGAATATTTACTGAATCCAAATTATCTGTTTCGAATTCTAAAACATAGGCTATCTAATGAACCTTTTGTCCTCAGCCTCAGCCAATACTGAGTATATTAACAACAGGTTGTAACACCATCGTATCATAAAGCAGCTTCATCCTTGCAGGTCTCGAACCCACCTCACCACTGCAAATCTAAAAGATGTGTGACCGTCACGTACTTGTAACATTTTCCCTGTCAGACCCACACACACCGACACACTGCAGTGTGCGTGGTAGTAAATTTCAGCTTCTCCGGTCACGATGGTTGACAAGATGAATATAATTATATTAACCGATTAAATAACATCGTAACGTGAATCACTCTTATCTGTCTTTGTCTTGAGCCCACCTGGCCAGGCGATATTGTCCAATTATACTCCCTCAGGTTGTTTCATTTTCACTTATTGGTTGCTGCCCCGTTTGTTCTCTTTTCAGCATACCCACCTTCCAGTTAGTCCTCTGCTTACCTCATCTGCTGCCTCTATCCCAGGGTTTCTGTTCTGTTATCATAGGTGCTTCTCTGTTATCTGTTGTACAAAATGCTTTCTATTAGCCCATTCACTTAGATGTCGTATTCTTCAATTTATTCTTGCTATTTTCAGACGTTTTCAATCAGCAGTATAACTCTGGCACTGAAGCACTTAATCAGTTCAAAAGTCTCTCAGTAAGTCGAGCAAAATCGTTTATCATTAGCAAGAATAACGTGGAGAAATATTTATAAGACTGAAGGGGTTAATGTCTGTTTTAAAATTTTCACTGTATTGGTTATTGGCTGTACTTGTTCCCCTAACCAAGAAGGCCACTTGTTATGAATCAGTTTGGTCGTTGGGTTTCGTTTCTATTATAAAGGCTCCAACTGGCTTGCATCCGTCAGTCTTGGTTGCCAAATGACGGCTTATCACCCTGCTCGATCTGAAGCAGTCTCTCTTCAGTCTGTACTCAGTTTTATTTATCCTAGTTATCAGTGTAAAGCAGAACATTATATTTGCCATGCTTCTCACAACCCTGATACATTTACATACCAAGGCCTCTATCAAATGATAACAACAGCGGATCCATACAATGCTTTATTCCAAAACAGAAAATATACATAAAACTTTCCCACACTGGTACTTATATGGTTATTCCTCTATAAAGTTCAGTCAAGTAAAGGTTATTGTATTTGATCCTTATTGTTGTTGTTGTTGTTGTTGGTGGTGGTGGTGGTGGTGATGTGAAGGTGGTGTTCGTTGTGTAGTGATGGTGTTGGCTGCATGTTGATAAAGTGGGTGTTGTGTGGTTGTAGTAGTGGTGATGATGGCTGTTGAGGGATAACGTTTAGAAGCAGTCGTAGTCGTAGTAGTAGTAGTAGTAGCTTCAGGATTATTTAAAATTTGAACTAAAAGGACTATAGGCAGCAGCTGCCCCTATCCTGCAGCCCACCATCCTCCTTTTGGGTGAGAGAGGGACCTGAGGGACGTTTGTATAACCAGGCAACGAAACCCCCCTGCCACACTGGTTCCACCACTTGAAGGCGTCTCTCTCCAGCAGCTGATGATAAGTATGTAATGCTGGTGGTATTGGTTGGTCGTTTTTGTGATGGCTGGATGGAGGCTAAGTGGTGATGGTGGATTGGCTGTTGGTCAGTGTTGTTAACTGGTGGTGATGGGAAAGCTTCGTTGCCTTTTAACAATACTCTCTAGCAGTACAATAAGGGTAGTGAGAACAACACCTAGACCAACACTTAGACCTAGTGCTATGAAGGAGTCCTGTTGTATGTCCCAGGTTGTGTGTTGTTGTGTGGTGATGATATTGCAGTTAATGATGGTGGTGAGCAACTTACTGGGTCCTAACAATATACTCCAACATCTGAGTAAAGGCAGCCATAACATCACTCAGACACAGTACTGTGAAGACGCCCTGTTAACTGCTTCAGGACGTATGGTGGTGGTGTTGATATTGTTATGTGGTGCTGATGGTGCTCTTGGTGGTGAGTGACTATTGACTCTTCACAATGCACTCAAACATCAGGGTAAAAAGGCAGCCACAACAACACTCAACCCCAGTGCTATGAATGCTCCCTGTAGATGCTCCAGGTTGTTACGTTGGTGGTTATGCTGTATTATGGTGGTGGTGTTGGCGTTGTTGTCGGTGGAAGGAAGTAACTTACTGTCTGTTCACAATACACTCCAACACCAGGGTAATGGCAGCCAGACCAACTCCCAGCCCCAGTGCTATGAAGGCTCCCTGTAGATGCTCCAGGTTCAACACACCCGTCTCATAAACCTGTACAGAACAAGAACAGTCTGGGTACTCATTTTTGTGTATATCATCACCTCTTGATAATATAAACTATTTTTCTGATTCTTTGGACTCGTTTAGACCTAGTGATATAATACTGGGAATATGTTTCGTCAGCCCTTCGATTTTTTTTTCTTTAATGTATCTTTGTCAGATTATGTTCAAGTTATAGTTGATGCTGATGATAATGATTTCAGTTGATTAGTCGACCTAATGGAAGACGATGCCTCACACTCATACTTATATACTACTAGAATTATGATGATGATAATGTCTAATGTTGCTGAGGTGGTAATAATAATCGATTTTTGCTGCTACGGTAGTTATAATAATCGCTAATTTGTGCTGATACGGTGATGATGATAATTTCTGATTGGTGATGCTGCTGTGATAATAATAGCTGATTTGTACTTCTACAATGATCATCATAATATTGGTATGATTTGTGTCGTTATTGTTCTGACAATGTCTGATTTGTCATGCTACCGTGATGAAAATAGTTGTCTAACTTGCACTGCTACGGGGATGATGATAACAATTGACTGAACTGCACTGCTACTTTGTTGGTGACAGTGTCTGAACTATACTGGTAAGACGATGATAATAATGGTCTAATCTGCACAGTTCAAGGTGATAATCAAGCCGTGCATCAGAGCTTACTTGCGTGGTGGGTACGGCGATATTTCTGACGTGCGTCTCATATATTTTTCCCAGGATGCCTGTCTCCACGATGCGCTGAAGGCTATTGGATATGAGAGGGGTGAAGGCTGTGTTGCGGGGTAGAAACCATGTCATGTAGTCTCTGTACAGCTGTGAGGGTGGGTAGTGGTTTGGTGAGAGAGAGAGAGAGAGAGAGAGAGAGAATTTATTATCCCAGTTTTACACACACACACACACACACACACACACACACACACACACAGGTGGAATCTAGCAGCTCCACTCACCTAGCTGCTATTTTTGTAAGACTGAAAATTGTTACCCAGTTCTAATATTCCCAGGACTTACAGAAAGGCATAGTGAATTTATTGCAATCGTAATGAAGGCAAATACATCTTTTTCACAACAAAGGAAATGAGAAAACAAATGCTGACTTCATTCGCCTGACTCAATCTCTTTATCAGTTATCGTTTATCAGTGAGCAGTGATACTGTCTACTGAGCAAAAGGTAGAAAGACATGGCACATACAGGTAGAGTTTTATTTATGATCATCTCATCGTTACCGTCTACTTAATCTCTCTCTCTCTCTCTCTCTCTCTCTCTCTCTCTCTCTCTCATAATACCATGGGTTTTTCCTGTGCTGAATAAAAATTGGCAGTTGTTAACAAGAACCAAATGTAAGGCGTCATCGCAGTAAATGTGTGTGTGTGTGTGTGTGTGTGTGTGTGTGTGTGTGTGTGTGTGTGTGTGTGTGTGTGTGTGTGTGTCAAGGTCAGGGACGGCCCAAGCAGGTGCGGGGCCCAAGTCAAGGAGTAGGGGCGGGGCCCCTCTGATTCTGAATGTCAAACCCAAAGCCCCCCAAAATAACACAATTTTATAGTTATGCTTAATGCATGGACTCAGATATTAATGCAAACGATTCGTTATGAATTAGAAATGTTAAACAAAGATTCCTAAACCACCATATCATAGATATATACAATACCTATACGATACAAGATACAATATAATATACAAGATACAAGATACAATATAATATGCAAGATAGATACAATAGATATATACAGCCAATACAATGATAAACAGACAGTGAGCATGTTCTGGATCATATTCATCTTTTTTGCCTTCATCCTTCAGATTATGAGATTCATTGTGCGGTTTAACATCATTCACTGCTCCAGTGCAGTTTTAACTGTTGTTATGTAACTGAACCCTAGATAATTATCTTGTGGGATTTAATGCCTGCAAAGTCTCTGATTATTTCATTGTAGTCTAGCTGAGATGAGACTTCATTTTCAATTGAAAGTAAAGCATCATGTGACTTCAACTACTGGAATCTTTGTTCCATGGATGAAATTGCTCTATCAAGGATGAGATTGAAACATCCAATTCTGAAACTTTTTTGTGGACTTTGAACTGGACTTTGAACTGGACTTTGAACTGGCTCATCTTGAGCTTCATATTGAAATGTTCGTTTCTCTCTATGAATTCTGTTCTCTTTAAAGACAGGTTCAATGTCCATATCATAGGCTATCTCCTTTGCATCTGCAAGAGCATTGTCAAATCTAATAGTTCTGTATTTTTGCAGCCATGCAATAGTTCTCTCCAGGCTTTTCACTGCAACAGAAAGTTCAACTGCCTCACCTTGTAACTGTTTATTGACCTGATTGACCTGAAAGAGGATAGCACACCAAAATACTATGGAAACAATGAACTTGAAATTTTGAAGCTCACTGCATAGTGACATAGTCTCACTGCGAGCTTTGGGGTCATTTGTTTCCTCGCAATATCCAATAAGGCATCGTAAAACTGAACAGTTTGGTACCTCACAGCTTTGACACTGTCAATACGACATTCCCATCGGGTTTCACTGAGAGGTTTCATAGTTGTCTTGTGAAAATTGCCCATCTCTGAGTTGAAACACAAAACAAGACATACAGCCTTTGAAGGATACCAAAGAAGGTCATTCCCTCTGGACACGTCTTGGCAATATCCCCCAGTAACAAATTGTAACTGTGGCATGCACAGGGTGAAAAGAAAGCTCTTGGGTTCATTTCCAAAGACGAGCCTGAACACCAGATTTATTGCCTCTCATGTTAGCACCATTATCATAGCCTTGGCCCCTGATATCTTGTAAATTTAAACCCAGTGTCACTAACTTGTCAAGAAGAACATCCAGGAGACTCCTGTAAATGCTCATATATTCCAACAGGAACAGTGGAGCCATCAGATACATATCTAATTTTCAGAGACAACTGCTCTTTATGACTAACATCTGGAGTACAATCAAGTATAACAGCAAAGTATTTTGAGGCCTTTATACGGTCAGTAATGGTCTTCTGGACTTCGTTACCCATCAGCTGAATCAACTCATTCTGGATACGCTTTCCAAGGTAATGGTCATGGATCTTTTCATCCTTGATTCGTCGCAGGTGTTCTTGCATGACCGGATCAAACTTGGCAATCAGTTGGACTAGGCCAAGAAATTACCATTTTTAGATTAAAAGAGTTTATCAACAGTTCCTCAGAAAGCCATGTTATGTTCTGAGAGAAACTGAACAATAGCAAGGAGGCGCTGAAAAACATTTTGCCACCGTAGCTTTTCATCAATGATTCGCGCTGATGAATTGAATCCAAAGAGCAACGCTTCTTTAGTCTTTGCTCAGCCTCAAACCATTGAACACCCGCCTGCAAGTGATCACTGGACTTTTCATGCTCAACTATACGCACACTAGCATTGGACCAGTCATGAAACCCACCAGAGGACAGCGTGGCATTAACACTGGGAAAAAGCTTACAACAAAAACAAAATATCTGATTTTTATCAAACTGAATACACCGGCCATTTTCTTTGCATCACCTCCCCATTTGATGATTTTCGCTGTAGGTAGGTGTTATGCTGGGTGTTTTTAGGTCGACCTCTCGTCCTAAGAACACCAGCTACTGAGCGGGGTCCTCTTTCCGGACCGGAAGTAAAGCACCCACAGAGGAACAGGACATAAAAACCAAGCAGTACACCTTAACACATCTATTACCTTAACTCTGACACCGTGACAATATACACAAAGAGATATTGGATACTTGTAAAGACAGGGAACACAGAATTAACCTTTAATACAACGGATAAGATTACACACACAGTAAGTCACTCTTCACTTGTACAGGAATATTTACTATTGATATTACAGTACCCAAATAATATACTTTGGCAGAAATGGCGTTTAATTCACTGAGTATGTTTCACTAGGGTAGGACGTGACCAGGAGTGGGGGAAACGAATAGTACCATAAGCGGGTAGAATGCGGGTCGCATCACTCGCGGGAATTACTTAGGCACAGTAGCACTAGATCACAGGTTTCTGATGAACCCTGCACGCACCTGCTCTAACCCACGTTTTCTTTACGCCCTCCTGTATTTGGTCTTTTCTGTTCTGCCAGGTATCGGGTCACTGTGCACTGAATAGGTCTATAGTTATTTATGTATCATTCGAGCCTTACTCTCTTCTCTCTCACTGTACACTACTGTGGTGATTGTTCACTGTATCAATGTCACTATGTAACCGTATTTTCTTTGGGTATCACCTGCTGCGCGTCCTGGGCGTGAGAGAGGGGCCCTACGGGGAGCCCTCCTGTAGGGGGCAGCGCACTGTCCGTAGGGGCGTCACTGACCAGGTGGTAGTCGTCATTGGGGTGCAGGGAGGCCCTCCGATCTGGAGGCCTCGACCTGAGAGGCGGCCCTCAAACTGGGGCCGTGCTGATGGATGCAGGGAGGCCCTCCGGTCTGGGGGCCTCGACCTGTGGGGTGGCCCTCGGGACTGGGGCCAAACAGCTGCAGGAGGTGGGCCTGATGCCTCTGGCTCCTAGGAGAGAGAGAGCCTGGGTTGTCTGGGCCTGGGGACTGCTGGCAAGACCTAGGAGTCCGGGGACTGCGGCCGCCTACAGGAAGAAATGCCGTCAGGGGTGAACTGCGGCATCGCCTCCGTCGGGTGTCCGTCAGGGACAAGGACCTCCCAGGGGTAAGTGGTAGGGTTTGGACTGGGCCACGCCACCACTCCGCCAGCACCTCTAGGGAATTGCTCGTGTGGGGAGACAAAGGGCGTCCCACGCAGCCGAGAGGAAAGGGGTCGGCCGTACAAGGGACCTCCTGCTCCGGGAGAGCCTTCGGAGTCACGAATGAGGGGCGTACGGTGGCCGCCCCCTCTCCGTCACATACAGTGGCCGTGAATGTGGTTTCATGACTTCCAGGGCTCGCAGCTGAAGGGCGTACGGTGGCCGCTCCTTCCGTGTCATGTACGGTGGCCATGAACGCGGTGCTGCTCCCGAAGGAGGAAAAGGCAGGAGAGGGGTGCACAGGGGCAGTACCCTCTCCGGTGTGTGCTGAGGCCATAGCCGAGGGTCTACTTACCCTTTCACGCACTAAGGCCATAGCCATGTGCCTGCCCACCTGCTGGGAAGCAAGTGAAGGGCGTACGGTGGCTGCTCCTTCCCCGTCATGTACGGTGGCCTTGAACGCGGTGTTACTCCCACAGGAGGAAAAGGCAGGAGAGTGGTGGACAGGGGCAGCGCCCTCTCTGGTACATGCTGAGGCCGTAGCTGAGGGTCTACTTACCCTCTCACGCACTAAGGTCATAGCCGTGTGCCTACCCACCTGCTGGGAAGCAAGTGAAGGGCGTACGGTGGCTGCTCCTTCCCCGTCATGTACGGTGGCCTTGAACGCGGTGTTACTCCCACAGGAGGAAAAGGCAGGAGAGTGGTGGACAGGGGCAGCGCCCTCTCTGGTACGTGCTGAGGCCGTAGCTGAGGGTCTACTTACCCTTGCACGCACTAAGGCTGTAGCCGTGGGCCTGCCTGCCCTTCGGGAAGTAACTGAGGCATTACTCCCATAGGAGGTAGTAGTGGATGAGGGGCGTACGGTGGCCACTCCCTCCCCGTCATGTATGGTGGCCTTGAATGCGGTTCCACTATTCCTCTCTCTGCCAGTTGGGGCGTGTTCAATAACTAATGCCCCGAGGCCTTCCCCAGAGGTGGCTGTGACTGAGGGGCGTACGATGGCCACTCCCTCCCCCTTCACGTACGGTGGTCGTGATTGCGGTGTCACAGGGGGGAACAACTGAAGGGTGTACAGTGACCGCTCCTTCCCCGGTACGTATGGTGGCCGTACCACGGTGTTGCCTGGGACTGACTCTGGATCAGCGTCACCCCGAACCTGCCGAGGGTTGCCCCGCCTGCAGGGTCGTTGCCTCTTGTCGCTCACCTGGTTCTGTGACAGTTGCAGGGAAGAGGGGCTCTGGGGATAGGTGTCCTGGTGACCCTTTTGTCCTGGGTCACTAACCCCGCCATGGTGTCCTCCTGGGGTGGTGGTGTGGTGGTGGCTCGTTGGTGGGGTGGGGGCTGGCGGGGTGAGTGGTCCGGCGGCGGCGGGTATTTTAGTAGGAACTTGAAAATTTCCTGCCTGCTGCATCTGTAGTGAATTCATGGTTCAAATCTAACTTATGTGGACCCTTTGTGACCAGAAAATCTCGCTAAGCTGTGGAAAGAATTTTTGGCCAAGAGGCAGGATCTTCACAATTTTCAGTAAAGCTAACATCAAGGCTGTTGTCTTTCCTCTTGAGTTCTGATCTACGCTGCTGAGGCAAGCTAGATGATGATGTAGCTTGTTCAGCAGTTTGCACGGAAGGAGCTGCAGGAAGATTGGGCAGATCTTGGACCTCCATGGAACTGACTGACTCACAATCTGACTCTTCGATCTCAGTGTCATTCTTTTTAACTCCTACATCGCGGGCATGTTTACCGATGTTTTACGTGTGCCGCTTGGTTATTCGGGCTCCGACAGACTCTCAAAAAATATTTGCCAAAAATCAGTTATTAGTCCTAGAATATTAAAATTAAATATGCTTATGGCAGATACATTCAGCTTTCTCCTGGAATGTTTGTTGAGCCTTCGTCAGTTACCATAGGACTTGTGGAGACCTCTGAATTTGGGTAACGAAGTCTCCACTTTACACTTCCTGACAACCAGTAATATGATTACCACAGCCAGATATTAACACTATAAACACTACTCTATGATTTTCAAGTAGTTTGGGATCCATACTCAAAAAAAAAACCCACTGTGAAAGCAATGAAAATTACGAGCGCGTCTGACCGTCGCACTGGCACTAGTTCGCTCTTGGTACTCTGTCATTTATTATTCATAAAACCCCTCACACTTTATATTTCTATTGCTATATAACACTTATATATATCTACGGTCTTTATCCATAAGGTTCCTTCAGTAGTATTAGTTTATTGTCACTGTAGGGATTCAATTTCTTTCAGTAAAATACGTAGCATTCACTTTCTCGTCCTGTATACTAGCATTGAGAGTGAATGTCACTTTCATCTTCACTCTCATAACTCATAGTATTCAGACATGCTAGAGTGAAACTTTCACTTTCATTACTCCTAGGGTATATACTCGTATTCTTATAATACTACTCATTTACATTTCTATTTACGTTCTCTATTTTATTTACGTTATTTACATTTCTATTTTATTTACACTGTGTTATGCACTGTCACTTGAAGTAACTTATAAAACTATTTTCCATTGTTCACGTATATTTACATTCATTACTTTCACTTGCTGTTTACACATTATTTACAATTCCACTCGCACTGTTTTACTCAATAGAAAGATTGTAGTCACTCTTTTATCAATTGTCAGCCCTTTACCTCTTTCCACACGAGGTTTAGTAGGGGGTAAAGGTCACAGGGCCCTTTGCATGGGGGTGAAAAAGTCCCTGAAGTCAGCAAGAAGAAACATACGTACCCCCTCTTCGGAAGATGAGAGTAAACTAATAAAGGAGGGCCGGGGTAGAGGCCTACTTATGGGATATTCAGTGCTCCCAATGTTAGCTCTTGAAACAGCTATGTCTAGCACTGAAATGATTGGCAGGAAATCTAGACAATACATTATAAATTAGGTAGTTCCAGGTGAATGTATATATCACTTAGGCTTCTCCCTTCCCTCCTTACATGTATATTTATTACGAAAATAGATTATACGGCATATTTCAAGGGGAAAAAACAGCGAAAATTAGCGAACGAGTGCACGTGAGGTGTTGTCAGGTGATAATTAGCCAATTCCAGGTGTATGGCAATCTCACTTACCTTATTTCTTTCTTGTATATATTATTTGGTATAAGAATAGGACATAGGGCTTATTTCAATGGATGAAATCAGTGAAAAATTCCAGGGAAGATTTACTTAGTGTAGCAAGGCCGGGCAGGCGAGAGGATAGGGTAATGGAGGGGGGGTAGGGAGAGGAGTCAAGAACGGGGAGAAATGGCTAAATTGTCAACAATGGATGGGAGTACAGATGAGATTAGGAGTGCTGACTAGTGTTGGACATTAGCAGTACTGATAGATGATACAAGCCCCCACTTGGAAGCCCGGGTGAATTCAAAATAACACAGAATCACAAAAGCTACGCCCCGCGGTATGATCCCTTGCTCCCAAGCGTCACGAAAGTGACGCCCCCCGGTTAAGGGGTTAATGATAAATTCCTCCAGTGCTCCACTGAGACGTTTGACTTCATTTTCTTTTGTTGCCTTTATCTTTCTCTTTTCACTGCCATTCAGGTAGATTCTGCCAATGTCACGCTTTCTTCTCGGCATCTTTTTTTGCAAGGGGGGAGGGCTAAGGTTCTTTAAACAATATTTAAATTTTTCAAAAAGATTTTCTTGACAAGTGTTAAATTAAGTGCTGTTCAACTCCTGCTGTTAGCAGAAGATGAAGGGATTTTCGGCCAGAGTATTTCTTAACCAAAACCACTAACAATTGGTGCACTACAGTCAGAGAAAAGAACTGCTAAACATTGCTGTTATCAAATGGATCCAAAGACACAGATATCAGCAAAAATACATAAAGGCCTGGGTCATAAACTCCTAATCTTGGATGTCACAATACCCACAGTCAGCTCATGTAACTGCAAACTGAATACAGGCCTGATGCTTATAATCCCAGTAGAAATTCATTTAATCATTTAAGGCGAATATTTCCAATAGAAATTTACAGACTATATTTGACAGAATCTTTTCATAAGCCCGATCAGGATCTCACAAGAAAACCATGAAACCTAGGCCAACAGCCGAAATCACTTGGCTCAAGGACTCAAGCAGTTAGCACTCTTTAATTCAGGAAAATGCATGCAGCACAAATTTCACAGATTAGACCTCTGATAAACAACACTACCAAGACAGTCAGTCAAGCCAAGAAAAACCACACACTTCTTGAAAACGTGTTGAAGAGATAAACATGAGGAGGAATGTGATAACTCTACAGGGGTCACACATCTAACCTTGGGCAGAGCGGGGCCCTAAATGAGCACAATGAGAGAGGCGCGTGGCTGGTGCATGCTACATAATGCTCAATCAGGGGCCCGCTCAGCTGCAGACATGTCAAGTGCGTTGCACCACATTATGCTCTCTCAGGGGCCCGCTCGTGAGGCGTGGGGCCCCTAAAGGCCTAATTTTTTTATTTATTTTTTTTATTTTTTATTTTTTTTTGGGGGGGACCGCGGGGCGCCTCTCGATCCCATCGTCCTAGGGCCGGCCCTGGTCAAGGTGAATAAAACTGTCATGTTAAAACAAGATTAATATGGAAATGTGAATGATATACAAGTAATATATTCCATACCCAGTCGTCAGGTGGATGTTAATGGCATCATTTCGTGTTAATTAATTTATTAATAATTTATTGAAGCCAAGAATTCAACTAAAAGTTGCCTTGTGGTCTAGTGGGTTTAGGGGTTTGAACACGATTTTTTTCCATAAAGATTCTAGTAGTAGGGTATATTGGAGTTTATGTTTGCTCTCTTAATGCCACCCACGAATGAGTAACCGATCCTCTGGTTTTAACTGTCTGGCCTGAAAAGCCTAAGTGGAATTTTATTTATTTATTCGTATAATTATTTGATGTTGGCTTATATTTTCAGTCAGACCCTTACCTTCTCGTCCATAATATACGTGGTTCGAACAAGGTCCTTTTTTATTTGAAGGTTCATCATGAAATCGATAGAGTCGATGTAGGCGTGTGTGCCGTTCATAACCAGCTTCAGGGGAAAGAAGTCATAGTCGTTTGAAAAGGGGGTGGGGTCGAGGTACATCCGACGCCCCAGGGTGAGGTACACAGGGTTGGTTGATTGTAGGAGGGCTTGGGGCACGAACGATCCGTAATCCATCATGCTGGGGCTGGAATAATAATAATAATAATAATAATAATAATAATAGCCTAAGGGATAGTTTATTATAGGAGGGCTTGAGGCACGAACTTTCGGTAATCCACCATTCTTGAGCTAAAATAATGATGATACTTAGTAGTAGTAGTAGTAGTAGTAATAATAATAATAATAATAAAAATAATAGCCTAGGGGGTGGTTTATTATTATAGGAGGGATTGGGAAACGAACCATCCTTAGTCTACGATGCTGGGGTTGAAAGAAGAATAAAGAGGAGGAGGAGGAGGATTTGAAGAAGAAAGGTTAATGCCTTTTGACTTCTGATTACTGTTCCGATTAGTAGTAATTTTCCATCACTTTAATGAAACACTGACGACTGACTTTTGAAATCCAGTGATGTTCATTTAGGAGCCTAGCATTTTTTTCGGATTATAAGAGATTTCTAATTCGTCAGGTACAAATTGAGGAAAAGTTGGATGACAGTAATCTCTTCGGCTGTGATGTAAAGCAAACATCAGAAAAGTGTAAGAAGGTAGAATACTCTGTCATCTGAAACAATGAAAATTGTGAAAGGCAGGACACAGTGCTGATCTCAGGACACTAAAATATCATAACACACTACATAACAGCTAGTGGCATATATACTGTTAATATGTAATATAGAGGTTTGAAGAAAGTCGTGCCTAAGCTCGAGAGATCTGGAGGAAACAGCAATGCACATTCTAGCTAGGGAATTTCGCACACAGCACAGTATGACACTGGAGGGGAAACTCCACAGTCGTGGAAAGTTCCTTCACACGTGCCCTCATGCATGACCCAACCAGTCGTATACACGGGAGTAAGGACTAAATTATCACAAATTTTGTCCAGAAACATATTTCAAATTGATCTGTCATTCTGAAATTTTACATGCTGTTAAGAGATGCCAAGACGATTGGATTCTAGCCGATTTGGGCTAAGTTGTGCAAATTCAAACAGTCTATATTAATCTGTACAGTGAAGTTTGTCAAGAGCTTACCGAACCCTTCCACGGCAAAGTACTCTGAGCGTAGTGCTGAAATCCACATTTCAACCTTCAGGGAGGAAGAAACTTACATTTCCTATCATATACAAACGATTACAAGAGAAGAAAAAATAAAATGAATCGTACAGGAGGATCCAGCGTTATTTGAAATGATCAATATTGCTCGCTAGGTTTCAAAAATAATAATTTCTAATCATCTGAATCATCATCCTCACTAGGTAATGCCTCAAGTAAGCCTTGCATGGCGCCATAATCAAAGCAGATTTACAAATCATGGATAAGATGAACACATTATATTACTTAGTTTTAGCTGCCATCATCATTAACTGTCGTCATCCAAAATGTTAGAGTGTTGCTGCAAATGTACACCACCATTTTTTTTTTTTTATAGCTGTCGCCATGAATATTACTCCAATTTCTGGTCGAAGAATTACGAAACTCTTCGCAAAATCACGAAAAACTGGCTGGGTTTCGATGACACCATAACCAGCGTTCAAAAGTCATCGTTCACTGTCTTGCTATTTACCGTTAGGCAGTGGATCGAGATTAAGAGTCCACAATAGTACATCCTACACCCCAGGGAGAGATAAACAGTCACTGGATTCATTGAGGGTTTGGTCAACGAAGCCTTTGCAGTGTTTCTTACAGGGTCTGGGTGAGGAAGACAGAGATATAAGGTCCTGTGTTATGTGTTAGGGAAGCCAGAATCGGACACATTTTGCACACACTGTTCAGCTGTGTAAGTGAGGATGAACACTAAACAAAGAACACTCTGATTCATTGGCTTCACATTCTGGACATTCTACTTCTCCCTCTCACTTATATTACATTACATCTGACTGTGAAAAACAAAGTGTCCAAAATTTAGTCCAGTGAAACAGAGTTTTCTACTTCCAGTCTTTACTCCAACCTTGATGTACAGACAGTTTACATCAGAATAGATTCTAAGCTCCCGTGCGAACAGATCCTTTGTCATCGATAAAAGTTTAGGGGCTTGGACCAAGAAGGAAACTATTAACCCATTAGTTCATAGAGTTCCTGTGCGAAAGATCTTGCTGGTTGAGTACTAAGCGTTCCGCCCTCCACCTCTCAACCTACTGGGGGGGAGCTCATAGGTCGCTACCCAGGGGTTTCCTTCTTTATTAACTTTCGAAAATGCCCAGTCCCGTCCTATATCGAGGACACTGGGCGGGAATGGGTTAAGCACAAAACCTCTTTTTTCCATCATAATTGTACCATCTAAATATAGGAAGACCAGAGTGAGGAGGGAGGACGTTAGAATATTATTGTTCTCAATTCCATTCTGCACCTCAAAGAGATGTAGATGAGGCCCTGGAAACAAAACCTCCATTGTCTAACACGCGTAACACACAGGATGTGGGTGACATAAGCCAGTGTGAAGACAAATACTTTGCTTTTTTCCTAGTTAAACACAAGGGTTATCAAGGAAGTCATTCATTCGCTGTTTGTCTCCCCTCTCGTGATCTCAGGCTGTAAGCCTTTAAAGTTGGCTAATGATGATACAGGAATAACTGTAAGACAGAATTTCTTAACGCTCACACATTTTGTCTGACAGTGAGCACAGACATATGATTAACAAAAGAATAAGCTGATTAAAAGATGTGTTGATTAAAAGATAAATGAATACAATATATGCTACTCACACATTATGTCTGAGTTTTCTAGTTGCTTCAGCGTCCGAATACAAGTAGAGTAGTTGGAACCCCAGGCTCATCTGACATGTAAACCCAGTGGACTGTAGACTCAAATTACCATTCTGCAGTGCATTCTCTTTGGCGGAAACAGGGAAGTAGCAGTGGGACGTTTGTATAACAAATGGATCCATCTGCTTACGTAGGTGCCATCACATCAAAGCGACCCTCCCCAGCAGCAAGGTAAGTCAAAAGAGGGATAATAAAGATGAAATGAAGGAATGAACCCTCATATAATATGCGAAGTGGAAAGTTCTTCCCGCGTCTGTACACGGTGCTGGTAGAAAGCCACAGTGAGCACTGACACAAATTTAACAAAAAGTACACTAATGATAATAAGAGATTATAAATTAAAGTAAATGGATAAAACAAGAAATTATGCTACTCTTACATAATGTCAGATTCAGCCAGTTCCTTCAGCGTCTGTATACGGAGTGGGTAGACAGGCACGGTAAGCACTGACACAAGGTTGCTCATGTAGGCCGCTGCTAGGATGTCCACAGCCACCCACCAGAAAATCAGCCACACACGCGCCCACGAAAACTCCCGCACCCTACTGTCATTCATGGCCTGTCCCAGCAGACCCGACACAACCTGGAGTTTATATTAGAATTAGTGACCTGGGAATTTTAAGTAGGGAACTGAGGAAGTTCAGACTGGGAATTTTGATGGAAACTTATATCTTGGAAAATTAGTTGCGAATTTTCTTCATTGTAGTTGAAACCATCTTGGCATTCATGGCCTGACCCAGCACCCTCGACACCATCTGTCCCACACAATGAAGGAGACCACTTTTAGCCCTTGCATTAGAAGATCCTCCCCCCCCACTAAGTTGAATAGATATGCTTCCCTGGCATCGTTCTGAAATGGTTAATGGCAGTTGTTGCTAAAATACCAAATTTCCGGGTTCACAGACACATAATATTTTGTAGTATTTTTTAACCGTAGTTTGGTAACTCTTGGTAATGTTCGCAAAGCAGTTTGACAGCGTTGTGCAGTGCATTAGAATACCACAGAAGCAGATCCTTGATTCCTCCTTTAGTTTCATTTCTGTTCAGAATGATACTAAAGGAGGAATCACTTTTTGTGTACCATATGCCTTCCGGTGGATTTTACAAAGAGTAGTATAATTTGTCGCATACTATAGCCTATTTGATTGACCTGCGCAGCTGAGATGTATGGGGTAAGTAGGGTGTGTTTGATCTGTGCCTTCTGATTGGCGGCCAATTATGTCACTCAAGTAAATGCAGGCATGTACACGTATTGTAGTGCAAGTGTGGATGTAGGTGTACACCGTGGGTGAATGCAGTGCAACATGCGGACGTGGGTGTACACAATGGGCAGATAATTTATTTCAAACGTCACTCATCGTTTCATAAAATTTTTAATAAACTTAAATTGTCTTTGATAATAGTGAATAATTTTGACCTCTGTAGCTTCGGAAATTATTCCACATTTAAATTGGCTGCTGATATTGCAGGCAATTTAGAAATATAAATATGTATCTTTTTAAAATAAGAAGACTGCATATATACACTTTTAACGGCCAATCACTAGCCGCGAAACAAACACACCCTACTCGCTCCATACATCTCAGCTGCACAGGTCAACCAAGCAGGGTATAGTATGTCAGAAAACTGATGCTATCCGAACTGACTGCAGGAAATCGTGCAAAAGAAGTTAATGAGATAGATTAAGGGAGTTTGCTGAACAGAATCATTTATAAAATGTCACTATCTTTTGTAAAGAATTATACAATAATGTGTCTCATTACTATTTTACAGCAGCTTATGGATCAAAAATGTGGAATTCTGCAAAATTCTAGATTAAAATAAAGCACCTGATCATGACACGGTAGTAGAAAGTAAGTAAGGAATAATAAGTAGGTAAAGTTGATTAGAAGACTCAAAAATTTGCTTCTCAAATGCAAAAAAGCCAGACAGTGGTTCTTCTCGCAGTTTTCCTCTAAAAGAGTATTGGGTATCATGTAGAAGAATGAAATAAATTAGGTTCTTTTATTGTAAAGGCACAGAAGAATGAAGACGAAAAAAACATGGACAGATCACAAATCTCCTGTTACAAATAACAGACAGATTGCAAATAAATCAGAACTGCAACCCAAATGAAATTAGATTAATTTTTAACATCCGTGAATTTATCTGCCTGTGCCGGATTTACTAATAAGCTTAAGATCAATTTTATGTCGTAACAAGGATTGTTCATTGATGAAATACAAGGAAACGAGAGCTCAAAATATTCACATCTCTTGATGTTCCTGCGTAACCAAACAACTTCTCGGATCAAAACCTTGTCGTAACTAGCATTTGTTTTTACAGGAAGGACAAGGGAAAGGAAAGAGCTGGATCTTTATGTTTCTAATTCTTCATACAAAACAAACTTTAGTTACGAAACAGTTGGTCATATGAGTGTGAGTCCAGACAGTTGTGATTAAACGTGTTCAATATCGCTAGGCTGGAATGGTAAATGTTACGCCTTTTGTTTGTCCTACACTTGACCGATGCAGAATGATGAACATTGTTCATGCACCTGGCTGTTTTGACATCACTAGGAGGGAGCTGAAACTAGTTCGTGACTATATTTATGATGTGGTGGTGGAAATCATGCCTTTGCCCTGAGAACATTTCCTTTGATTTTCTGTGTAGTTAGACGATTTCATTGACTTCAAGAGTGATCCGTTGGGCTGAAGATGTTCATTCAGTCTGTTCAACAGGGGCCAGATATGAAGGAATTAGTCTGATAATGTAATCAAGTGCAGTGACTTGGCTGATTCTTCATTATAATTATCTACTTTATAGATTGGTAACCATAATTATATTGATATTGAAAATGATATACTGTTTGGTGACACAGTATATTTACGTCTGCTTTGCGTATGTCATGTCTTTATGCTTTTCTACATTAAAACATAGATATTCGGAGCTTACGTGTTTGTCTTGTTAACAACTAAGCTGAGCTTCAAAATATACTGAAATATCTTATATTATTGTTTGTAATATCATATAGATATTCATTAGCAGAAATAACTAAATAATTCCACAGAGGTTATGGTCAAGAAGTACAAAATAATTTCAAATATTACATTGTAAATAAGAATTATGTAAACATTCCATAAAAACGACATTGTGCTCAATAAACTCATGTTTAAACCTGAGAGTAATTTCAGTCACCATGTTTGTCACATTCTAAGTAAAACTGTCCATTTCAGTATGGTGGCACTTTTTCTACAATCAGAACAAAACTTTAACAGCTGATATCCCAAACGTAAGGTAAATATAATATTAACGTTACTAGCTACACCAAGTATCGTAGCAGATCTAAGAGGTTAATCACCTTCAGAGTGATGTCGATGGGGTCGCTGAGGTGGTGAAGGTAGTAGAGTAAGCAGGAGAGCAGAGAGGCAGCTGCGATGGTGGAAGCCAGGATTAAGCCCCACAGCAGGGTGGAAAAAGGGTACAAGATACTCCTCCAGCGGGGTATGGGTGATGGTACACGTAGGAGGATCGCAAAGCTGTATCGCCAGTAGGGGTAGGTGTAGTCGAAGTCACTGAACCGATCCGTGTTAAGCCTCATTGAACTTATCACTATGTCCTTTCTATTGTACATCATATCACCCAGCATACCAATCCAGGTTCCATTCTCCTTGACTCCCCATATAGCTGTGTCAATGAGGGTGATTTCATAAGTGAAGTTGTACTTATCACCAATGACCTGAAGTGCGTCTGAGTTTCCGCCACGACATTCACTGTCTTTTCTATAGTACAAGAAGGGTTCGTCGTAGCAGGAAACTGGTACTTTCAAAACCCGCCCCCCAAAATTCTTGAAGCGGTAAGGAAAGAGTGTCTGTCTGGTTTTGAATTTCTCAGTGCTCCAGACTCCCAGTGGTGCCCTAGTGCTTGTGGGTAAACTGGTGTAGGTGATTATGGGTTGGTGTCCCGCTCGGTCTTGTGGCTGCAGCAACAAGATGTACTCCGAGCGCTGGACGACAGGTTGAACAATTACTGATGTCGTGTTTAGGTTCGGATTGAGGCAAAAGAGGGTGAGGTAACTTGGGTTCCACTCTTTGTTATTTGCCAGGTTGAGGAAGAAGGCGGTGGGGTCGCGGTAGAAGATGATTATGACGATGAGATGGGAACCTTTGATGTGGTATGGTGGATGGCCGGTGTGGAAGAACGAGTGTTGAGTAGCGAGGAAGACTGGCGTGAAAGAGGCTCCAGCAACTCCCACTACCTGACTCATATCAAGCAGGTGCTGCTCGAGGTCATCGCTCACAATCAGGAGGTCATGCCCGCGCAGTGGACCACTAACCAGTGATGAAAGAGTCTGTGCAATTGTAGTGTGACAATCTGTGTGGGAATAGAGGCATGTTATCACAAAAATTCTGTTGGTAATACTTTCCTGAATAGCTCATCATTCAGAATAAACTGATCCACCAAGTCGATGTTAGGGTATAAAGACGAAATACAATAATTATTAAAACTTGGCATCACTGTATGATTACTTTTTTGAGCAAACACGCACAGACTGGATCCTTCAGAATGACTAGAAATTGTGTGACGCTGCTAACCACATTGCACCTCGAGTTACTAGCCACCAAACGTTGATTTATGGTTAGCACTTGGAGTTTGGCAGAAAAAAGATTAGTGACAAAATTGTCAAGTAGTAACTTTTCAATATAACTTGGGAAACACACTCTAGCATCTCCAAACCTGGAACAAAAACTGCATAAGTGAAAGAGAAACACCACACTGGTGTGCCTTATCCTGCGAGTAACGAAGTGCAGTTTCTTAGTCACTTTATAACTTGGCTAAGTCCGAACAAAATGTATACCAAATATACCTGTGTGGATATTGCAGAGCCAAAGTGTTGTCATATTGTGCCAGAATATTAAGTGAAATCAGCATCGTTTGAGATCGCTTGAGAATGAAAGGCTGAACAGAGAAACAACGGTAATTATAACAACGGCCTAAAGGAGCTTTTACAAAACCCTACCAGTATTGCTGACCGCCTTGGACAGAATTCCAACATAACTGATCTCTTCCTTACAACTAATCATTCTGCTTATGCTGTTAATCTGTCCACACTGTTAGGCTCCTCTGATCACAATCTTACCACCTTAACCTGTCCTATCGCTCCAGTAAGACCTCTGGACCCTCCAAAGAGGGTGGGTTGTGGATCTTTGGAGCTGCTGACTGGAAGGCTCCTAGGCAATACTTCTTTGAATTTCCCTGGGATGATTGATTTCGAGCTTATTTTTAATATAAAAATTAAAGCATCTTTCCTATCACAACCTTTTTTCTGATCATCAGTTTAAGTTCTGCCAGGGACTCTCCACGGGCGATCTTCTCGCCAACCTTTCAGACTCCTGGTCATCCTCCTTTCGGGACTGTGGCGAAAGCTTTGCTATTGAACTTGACATCTCAAATGCTTTCGATCGAGTCTGGCATATATCTTATTCTTTTTTTTTTAAATCCTATCTGTGCCTTCAACGCTAGCTTCTTTTCTTGTCGTTCTATAGCTGCTTCTGTAGACGGCCTCCGTTCTTCTCCTAGAACAGTTACAGTTTCTCAGGGCTCTGTCATATCATCAACTCTCTTCTCTTTATTGATCAGTCACCTTCTAAGCTGTACATCAAACCCTGTCAACTCATACGGTGATGACTCCACTCTCAACCTTTACATTCGCTTTCCTCAGCGTCCATCTCAACAGTTACTTCAACGAACAAGAGATGAGGCTATGACACACCTAAAGTCTTACTTGGTTCATATCTCTGATTGGAGTAAAAATGATATTGTTTTCAATGCAACCGAATCTCAGTTCTTACGTTTGTCAACCAGAAAAAATCTACCACAGAAGTACCTTCTAATTTTTAACAATATTCAGCTCAATCCTCCATCATCTTTAAATGTACTTGAGGTTTCAAAGTCTCATAATTTATCTTAGAAAGATCATGTTATTACTCGTGTAAAATCTGCTTCCAAGAGATTGGATGTGATAAGCCGACTCTGTGCCTTCTTTACCCCTGCGCATTTGTTGACTTTTTACACGGGTTTTATTCGCCCCTATGTAGAGTACAACTCTCATGAGTGGGGAAACTGCACACATTCTCAACAAGGTGGAATCAAAGGCTTTCCGTTTCATTAACTCTCTTCTTCTTACTGACTCCCTTCAACCCCTGTCTCTTCGACTCACATCTTTATCTCTTTTGTATCGCTACTTCAATGGTCATTGCTCCTCTGAAATGTCTGCTTGCATCCCTCCATCACTACGGTGGGCGCGTAGCTCCCGTCAAGCAACAAACTCTCATTCCTTTTCTGTCCGGCTCTCTAATTCAAGAGTTAACCCATACTCTCAGTCCTTCATCTATGCAACAAGTCAGCTCTTTTATTATCTCTCTCTGTCTGTATTCCTTTTGCCTATGATCTCCAATCTTTCAGACACAATGTGTCGAGGCATCGCGAAATGAACGGATCTTGAATTTGGGACTCTGTTATCTTGTTTTTGTTTCTTTTTCTTTTTTTTCAAGAAGGGAGCAATTTGTTAGCTCTTGGTCTTTGGTTCCTTCTTCTTTGAAAAAAAAAAAAGAAAGAAAGATGAAAACAGCGATACCTCTGACGATTTTATAGTGCAAAATAACAGTATGTATTATCACCAAACGAAGAAGATGCAATCAACCCAAGTTTTTCAGCTTCTCAGTCTTTTACAAAGGTAAATCGGTAAGGAAGAGGCACTACACGGTAGGTGCCCCTACCCTGTAAGCTGATGAGAATACGACCCTTAGATTAGTGCTCTTTGGTCATCTCCTAGTCTGCTTACAAAGTTTTTTTCAACGAATAAGTAACCAAACGCTAGAAGTCCGGAATCTTTCCTTCACGCAGTAGCGAACAAAACAACTGTATAAACGCAGCAGCTGTACGGGGGTAAAGAAGACATGAAGTTTGCTTAGCACACCTAATCTCTTGTATGCAGATTTTGGAAGAGAGGTATTATGCACCCCATTATTGTCTTGCATGTAATCATGTCTTTTGATTACTGTTGTAAACTATCCAAATCCCATATAGCAGTGGTTTCCAAATTTTCACTCATACTACCCCCATAACTTACGAATCATTTGATCCAACCCACGACACTGCAAGATGAAGAAAAGGAACAAGGAAAAAAAAAAAAAAAAAAGCTCCACTCTCTCGTATATTCTCCTTCCATCTCTTGCACACAACAATACAAACTTCTTCTTTTGCCTTCTCATTCTCACCTACTACCACACACATATACACCATCCATAGTATCCATACAGCCATTCTCTAACAGTTTCACCTCCCCATTTTGTCTCAGTAATTCCACATACATGCATTTTTTTTTTTTCACATAATCACTTGTGAGATAATGATAAAACGATTTATGCTTATACGATATATTGTTTTAGCCGTCAGACTTTTCACCATTTCCTCCATTTGTTTTTTATTTTAAATTCATAGATTTCTACGCCTGCAGAAAAAAAAAAGTTAAAACCATTAAACACATTTGGTTCTGAGAAAAAAAAAATAAACAAAAAAATGTTAGGGGAAACAACGTACGGTTGTCAGCTTATGTATGAGTCATTTTGACTGGCAACAATGTATGGACGCTCATTGTCACATAGGCTTTTATACTCTTTAATGACGTATTTGTAAGAATTAGCAGTGGCGACTGCCTGAAATACAATATTCTGTATACCGTATCTCAGTAGCATAAAAAAGTGCAAGAGGTGACAGAAGAATTTTAAAGACGTAAGAGAATAATACTCTGGTATTCCTTATTATTACAGTCTCTAAACTCCGTCCCCCACTCTCCCCCTTACTCCTCTCTGTGTCTCTCCCCCACCCCTCCCTCTCCCTCCTAACCCCCACGCCCTGTTATGCCTCTTCACTTTCTCCTCTTCCCACTCTCTACCTTCATTTATTTATCCATGATACTAACCTGTTTGGTGCACAACAATTCTTTTGTCTCTTTACTAAACCCAGCCTGCTTCATTCCCAGTTGCTCACAATACGTTAATAAAGCCAGTTACATATAACGTTTATAATCAACATTCCTTCTCTATTGTGTCCCATTCTCACCCTCCCCGTCTCGTTCCCACTCCTTTTATTCCAGTGTCCTTTTTTTCCTCCACCCCTTGTCACTGTCAACAGCAGCTAGATTAAGGAACACGGAGGTCTCGTTCTTGTGAGAGAATGCAACAGTGAGAATCCGGAAACAAACAGAAACCAACACAAACAAACAGATGTGAACGGCAGTCCAAGTGGCGTGGGAGGAACTCCCGCCCGCGTCATTTGAAGGCTCTGTCGTCGCCCCAGGAGGCCGTCATTTGTATCAAAACTGCAAGACAAGCCATAACTAAAGAGTTACCTCTTTCCAGGTCTCAGTACAAGGATTCGGTCCATCTTCCCAGTCACATTCGCTACATCTAGGACGAACAAACTGTCTTCAGTTAGTTTGCTAACACCGAAGAATCAATATGGCCTAATGCCCCACACCCGCATAACGGGTGATGGCCATATAAGTCACACTAAAAAAGAAAAAAAAAAAGTTCTTGTGATATATTCCTCACTGATGTTTGTTTGAGTGAACCTGCCAGTCGGTGGCTATTATTTCAGTGGTCTGAATTAAAGAAACATGTGTGCCCATTCCTCTTCTCTCTCCCCTCCCTAGGGAAGTGTTCCCATTTACTTTATACTGTTCACTGATTCATGAAGCAAGACCAGCAGCAATAATGTTTCAAATTGCTGCATCGTGTTTGGAGTAGTGTGTGAGAAAAAGACTGGCATCGCAAGAAACAAACTAATCTAGAGAAGCAAGAAACTTACAGATACAGAAATACAGAAGAGTGCTGTTCATTAAGTTGGATAGTACAGTGCATAAAATATAACTGAAAGGTTGGGGGAGAAGTGGGGAGTATAGATGAAGGAGAGCGGGACGCTGGGAAGGTGAGAGTAAGGTTAGGAAGGATCATCGGAAGGGGTATCGGGGAGAGAGTAGGAGCTTTTCATAACGTTCTTCTGTCGCCTTTTCCACATTTTTATGCTAATCAGATGTAAAGAACATTGTATTATAGCTGGTCTTTAGCACTAACTCTTACAAATAGATTTCTCAAGCCTAAAAAAAAAAAAACTATGTGGCAAGTATTCCCCATATACTGTTGCCAAACAAAACGACCCTAATCACTCGAACAGGCTTGCAGGGAACTTGTGCTGACGACTGAAACTCCCAAGACGTCCAGCATGACGGAACTGAACTGAAAACGTTTAATACATTGATGGTGACGACCAAGCATGTTCCAGTACTCAGCAAAATCCTTTAGATTCTTATTTTCGTACCATCTTCATCGAACAACTTGCTACCATTATGAAATATTTCCTAAAGAGGGTTAAGTTCATTAAACGTTAAATAAGAAATAAAAGTTTTTGCGACTTTCAGCTCGTTCTTAAATCATTACCATGAAGCTTGGCTCCCCTTGTCCATAGTACGCGCCCCACAATTTACCATACAAGACAATGCTAATGTCTCATATACAGAAAAAAAAAAAAAAATCCGCAAGTAAAGGTGTTAGGAACCTGCCTAACTGATGAGATTAATGGCTGTTGTATCTGACCTGTAAGGAGAGCGAACAGCCTTAGGAAGCCGAATCCAGCCACTGCAGGGACGGGTATAAACAGAAGGAGGAGGAGGAGGAGGCTGAGTTGTCTGGGGGAGTGCGACATAGTGAGTGAAGCAGGCACAACCACACCACCGCTCTCAACACATTACTATCAACAGATCAACCTTTAACGCATCCCTACTGCGCATGTCAGTGGGAAAAACACTAGACACAGTAAACACATCGACCTTTGTGATCTCCCTAGTGCACACGTCATGGTGTCAAATCGTTACCTTTACAGACAGCAAGGTTCTCCTTCTGCTCATGTCCCTACTGCCAGAACACTACCTTCAACAAACACGTTGACATTCACTTTCACTGCCCCACAGCGCACGTTAGAAAACAAAACATTATTATAAATCAACATTTTAACCTTTATGATTATCCCCCCCCAAAAAAAAAGGTGGCATGTGCTGTACAAACTGCGTGCCGCCTCCACAAACATGCTGCACGTAAACACCGCCACCTTTACCATAACCTACAACGCATGTCATTAGTCAAAATATTAACATAAGTAACTACTTTTATTCCCGTAAGATGCACGTCACCTTCACCACCAAACTACCATCACTGCCATCATCTCAACCTTTATCGTCCCACTACAACACAAGTCTCCTCTGCATTATCGAACACATAATCTGTTTTCTGCTACGAGTTTTTTTTAATCAGGTGTGTGTGCAGTCAGTAGTGTCAGAGAGGTAACAGTTCGACAGTAACTTTCACGATCAGCAGAAGAAAATCAAGTAGCACACGAAGGAGATAAATACCAATTTTAAATTCCGTAATTTATTTAGTATAATGGAAATAAGTACTGATGCAAATGATATTCCTATTTTTGTCATTATTTAATTTCATATATATATTTTTTCATTACATAAAGTGTAATCTGTATGAATCTGAAGAGTAAAAAGGTGGATTACTAAAAGATAAGTAAAAAGTTGTACGAAAGTGATTCAACTCTATTGTACGTGTTTTATTTTTAATCAAAGAGCCTCTCAAAGAGAGAGAAAACTGTAAGCGTGTTTGCACTGCTCGTTGAAAATAACCAAGTTTTTGTGGACAACAGTAATCAGGAAAAAACGAAGTAGTGAGGAATACCGTAATAAAATCCCCGAAAAAAAAAAAAAAAATCATAACCATAACTTTATACCTGTGATTAATGGCAAATTCTGCACTCCATTTTTTTTTTCATTATTACATGGGCTAAATAGTTTCATAACAGGTAGTCTATGGATATGCGATTTGTATTTTTTTTTTTTTTTATGTGTCCGACTCCGGGCATAGGCTTCACAGCCTGCTCTCAAGGCCCAGTAGTCCTCCTACATACCATACACCTCTACATGCCACCACTTCGGCGCTAACACCCACCGTCCATATTTAATACATGCTAGGGCTGTCTCATACAGGACTGGTGTATTGGTATTACCGGGGGTATTTTCATGACATGTCGGTGGGTCATCTGGTAGATCAGGAAAGTCTGCTTTTATGACATTCAAATCCTTAAACTGTTCCCTGCCCCAGCTGGGATTCGAACCTGGGTCCATCAGGACTGCAGGCCGCCTCTCTACCGATTCACCCACCGCCTTATTAAGAGGTAATCTTTGCGACTGATATTAAATTATTTATATTTGTATCATGTCTCAGTATTATGTGAACAGTATGTCAACATGTCAAGATATGAGTGTTGTCCTCTTTGCCAATGTTCTTCCGTCCATTCATAGTGTCTAGATAAGTAGAGAGGGAGGAAGTAGCACTGCAGTAAGAAATGACATTCGTAGTGATGCCTCAGTGCTCTGGGCAAGACTTGGATCCGTATTCTCGTAGGTTGAGGAAGCTCCCTAACACCTTTTCTTAAATGATTTA